>NW_026284045.1:0-42500 GCF_023373465.1 Oncorhynchus keta
CTCCAGCTCCTCCATCTAGAGAAGAGAGCACAGAACAAGTAGAGTGATACATAAGCGAAGTCCCAGCTCCAGCTCCTCCATCTAGGGAAGAGAGCACAGAACAAGTAGAGTGATACATAAGCGCGTCCCCAATGGCTCTAATTAACTTTCCTATTATAGTGCACTACTTCAGCCGGGGCAGGACATACGTTCTGGTGTATAATGTAAATAAATCTAAAATGGCCGCATGTTTTTGGACTCCTTTATCAGTTCCTACCTGATTAAGCACAATACCATGGGAAATTCATGTTGAAAGGACAGGTTGTGTTTGGAGCTAAAAGGGTGGGACTAAAAACAACAAGATAACGAAATGCAAATTATACTGGGTCTGGAAAATGTATTTAGGTTCACAACCTTTTGTGAAACAGCACAGTTAAAAAATGATATGGCATAGTTTTTCACAGGACAATGACCCAACACCAAGAAGGAGAATGAGGCATCAGATGACCTGGCCTCCACAATCACTCAACCTCAACCCAATTGAGATGGTTAGGGATGAGTTGGACCGCAGAGGGAAGGAAAAGCAGCCAGCAAATGCTCAGCAAGCCAGTTGGAAAATTATTCCAGGTGAAGCTGGTTGAGAGAATGCCAAGCGTGTGCAAAGCTGTCATCAAGGCAAAAGGGTGGCTACTTTGAAGAATCTCAATTATATTTTTATTTGTTTAACACTTTATGAGTAAATGTTTTTATTTTTTAACTTTAGCCGACGTGGGCTAGTTGAAATGTTTTTATTTTTTAAACTTTAGCCGACGTGGGCTCGTTGAAATGTTTTTATTTTTTTAACTTTAGCCGACGTGGGCTAGTTGAAATGTTTTTATTTTTAACTTTAGCTGACGTGGGCTAGTTGAAATGTTTTTATTTTTTAAACTTTAGCCGACGTGGGCTAGTTGAAATGTTTTTATTTTTTAACTTTAGCTGACGTGGGCTAGTTGAATTTTTTTATTTTTAACTTTAGCTGACGTGGGCTAGTTGAATTTTTATTTTTTAACTTTAGCTGACGTGGGCTAGTTGAATTTTTTATTTTTTAACTTTAGCTGACGTGGGCTAGTTGAATTTTTTATTTTTTAACTTTAGCCGACGTGGGCTAGTTGAAATGTTTTTATTTTTTAACTTTAGCCGACGTGGGCTAGTTGAAATGTTTTTATTTTTAAACTTTAGCCGACGTGGGCTAGTTGAAATGTTTTATTTTTAAACTTTGTGACGTGGGCTAGTTGAAATGTTTTTATTTTTAACTTTAGCCGACGTGGGCTAGTTGAAAATGTTTTTATTTTTTAACTTTAGCCGACGTGGGCTAGTTGAAATGTTTTTATTTTTTAACTTTAGCCGACGTGGGCTAGTTGAAATGTTTTTATTTTTTAACTTTAGCCGACGTGGGCCAGTTGAAATGTTTTTATTTTTAACTTTAGCCGACATGGGCTAGTTGAAATGTTTTTATTTTTAACTTTAGCCGACATGGGCTAGTTGAAATGTTTTATTTTTTAACTTTAGCCGACGTGGGCTAGTTGAAATGTTTTATTTTTTAACTTTAGCCGACGTGGGCTAGTTGAAATGTGTTTATTTTTTAACTTTAGCCGACGTGGGCTAGTTGAAATGTGTTTATTTTTAACTTTAGCCGACGTGGGCTAGTTGAAATGTTTTTATTTTTTAACTTTAGCCGACGTGGGCTAGTTGAAATGTTTTTATTTTTTAACTTTAGCTGACGTGGGCTAGTTGAAATGTTTTTATTTTTTTAACTTTAGCTGACGTGGGCTAGTTGAAATGTTTTTATTTTTTAACTTTAGCCGACGTGGGCTAGTTGAAATGTGGTTATTTTTTAACTTTAGCTGACGTGGGCTAGTTGAAATGTTTTTATTTTTAACTTTAGCTGACGTGGGCTAGTTGAATTTTTTTTTATTTTTTTAACTTTAGCTGACGTGGGCTAGTTGAATTTTTTTATTTTTTAACTTTAGCCGACGTGGGCTAGTTGAAATGTTTTTTTTTTTTAACTTTAGCCGACGTGGGCTAGTTGAAATGTTTTTATTTTTAAACTTTAGCCGACGTGGGCTAGTTGAAATGTTTTTATTTTTAAACTTTAGCCGACGTGGGCTAGTTGAAATGTTTTTATTTTTTTAACTTTAGCCGACGTGGGCTAGTTGAAATGTTTTTATTTTTTAACTTTAGCCGACGTGGGCTAGTTGAAATGTTTTTATTTTTTAACTTTAGCCGACATGGGCTAGTTGAAATGTTTTTATTTTTTAACTTTAGCCGACATGGGCTAGTTGAAATGTTTTTATTTTTTAACTTTAGCCGACGTGGGCTAGTTGAAATGTTTTTATTTTTAACTTTAGCCGACGTGGGCTAGTTGAAATGTGTTTATTTTTTAACTTTAGCCGACGTGGGCTAGTTGAAATGTGTTTATTTTTTAACTTTAGCCGACGTGGGCTAGTTGAAATGTTTTTATTTTTTAACTTTAGCCGACGTGGGCTAGTTGAAATGTTTTTATTTTTTAACTTTAGCTGACGTGGGCTAGTTGAAATGTTTTTATTTTTTAACTTTAGCTGACGTGGGCTAGTTGAAATGTTTTTATTTTTTAACTTTAGCCGACGTGGGCTAGTTGAAATGTGGTTATTTTTTAACTTTAGCTGACGTGGGCTAGTTGAAATGTTTTTATTTTTTAACTTTAGCTGACGTGGGCTAGTTGAAATGTTTTTATTTTTTAACTTTAGCCGACGTGGGCTAGTTGAAATGTTTTTATTTTTTAACTTTAGCCGACGTGGGCTAGTTGAAATGTTTTTATTTTTTAACTTTAGCCGACGTGGGCTAGTTGAAATGTTTTTATTTTTTAACTTTAGCCGACGTGGGCTAGTTGAAATGTTTTTATTTTTTAACTTTAGCCGACATGGGCTAGTTGAAATGTTTTTATTTTTTAACTTTAGCCGACGTGGGCTAGTTGAAATGTTTTTATTTTTAACTTTAGCCGACGTGGGCTAGTTGAAATGTTTTTATTTTTTAACTTTAGCCGACGTGGGCTAGTTGAAATGTGTTTATTTTTTTAACTTTAGCCGACGTGGGCTAGTTGAAATGTGTTTATTTTTTAACTTTAGCCGAACGTGGGCTAGTTGAAAATGTTTTTATTTTTTAACTTTAGCCGACGTGGGCTAGTTGAAATGTTTTTATTTTTTAACTTTAGCCGACGTGGGCTAGTTGAAATGTTTTTTAACTTTTTGGGCTAGTTGAAATGTTTTTATTTTTTAACTTTAGCCGACGTGGGCTAGTTGAAATGTTTTTATTTTTTAACTTTAGCCGACGTGGGCTAGTTGAAATGTTTTTATTTTTTAACTTTAGCCGACGTGGGCTAGTTGAAATGTTTTTATTTTTTAACTTTAGCCGACGTGGGCTAGTTGAAATGTTTTTATTTTTTAACTTTAGCCGACGTGGGCTAGTTGAAATGTGTTTATTTTTTAACTTTAGCCGACGTGGGCTAGTTGAAATGTGTTTATTTTTAACTTTAGCCGACGTGGGTTAGTTGAAATGTTTTTATTTTTTAACTTTAGCCGACGTGGGCTAGTTGAAATGTTTTTATTTTTTAACTTTAGCCGACGTGGGCTAGTTGAAATGTTTTTATTTTTTAACTTTAGCCGACGTGGGCTAGTTGAAATGTTTTTATTTTTTAACTTTAGCCGACGTGGGCTAGTTGAAATGTGTTTATTTTTTAACTTTAGCCGACGTGGGCTAGTTGAAATGTGTTTATTTTTTTTTAACTTTAGCCGACGTGGGCTAGTTGAAATGTGTTTATTTTTTTAACTTTAGCCGACGTGGGCTAGTTGAAATGTTTTTATTTTTTTTAACTTTAGCCGACGTGGGCTAGTTGAAATGTTTTTATTTTTTAACTTTAGCCGACGTGGGCTAGTTGAAATGTTTTTATTTTTAACTTTAGCCGACGTGGGCTAGTTGAAATGTTTTTATTTTTTAACTTTAGCCGACGTGGGCTAGTTGAAATGTTTTTATTTTTAACTTTAGCCGACGTGGGCTAGTTGAAATGTTTTTATTTTTTAACTTTAGCCGACGTGGGCTAGTTGAAATGTTTTTATTTTTTAACTTTAGCCGACGTGGGCTAGTTGAAATGTTTTTTTTTTTTTAACTTTAGCCGACGTGGGCTAGTTGAAATGTTTTTATTTTTTTTACTTTAGCCGACGTGGGCTAGTTGAAATGTTTTTATTTTTTAACTTTAGCCGACGTGGGCTAGATGAAATGTTTTTATTTTTTAACTTTAGCTGACGTGGGCTAGTTGAAATGTGGTTATTTTTTAACTTTAGCCGACGTGGGCTAGTTGAAATGTTTTTATTTTTTAACTTTAGCTGACGTGGGCTAGTTGAAATGTTTTTATTTTTTAACTTTAGCTGACGTGGGCTAGTTGAAATGTTTTTATTTTTTAACTTTAGCCGACGTGGGCTAGTTGAAATGTTTTTATTTTTTAACTTTAGCCGACGTGGGCTAGTTGAAATGTTTTTATTTTTTAACTTTAGCCGACGTGGGCTAGTTGAAATGTTTTTATTTTTTAACTTTAGCCGACGTGGGCTAGTTGAAATGTTTTTATTTTTTAACTTTAGCTGACGTGGGCTAGTTGAAATGTGGTTATTTTTTAACTTTAGCCGACGTGGACTAGTTGAAATGTTTTAACTTTAGCTGACGTGGGCTAGTTGAAATGTTTTTATTTTTTTACTTTAGCCGACGTGGGCTAGTTGAAATGTTTTTATTTTTTAACTTTAGCCGACGTGGGCTAGTTGAAATGTTTTTATTTTTTAACTTTAGCCGACGTGGGCTAGTTGAAATGTTTTTATTTTTTAACTTTAGCCGACGTGGGCTAGTTGAAATGTTTTTATTTTTTAACTTTAGCCGACGTGGGCTAGTTGAAATGTTTTTATTTTTTAACTTTAGCTGACGTGGGCTAGTTGAAATGTGGTTATTTTTTAACTTTAGCCGACGTGGACTAGTTGAAATGTTTTAACTTTAGCTGACGTGGGCTAGTTGAAATGTTTTTTATTTTTTTACTTTAGCCGACGTGGGCTAGTTGAAATGTTTTTATTTTTTAACTTTAGCCGACGTGGGCTAGTTGAAATGTTTTTATTTTTTAACTTTAGCCGACGTGGGCTAGTTGAAATGTTTTTATTTTTTAACTTTAGCCGACGTGGGCTAGTTGAAATGTTTTTATTTTTTAACTTTAGCCGACGTGGGCTAGTTGAAATGTTTTTATTTTTTAACTTTAGCTGACGTGGGCTAGTTGAAATGTGGTTATTTTTTAACTTTAGCCGACGTGGACTAGTTGAAATGTTTTAACTTTAGCTGACGTGGGCTAGTTGAAATGTTTTTATTTTTTACTTTAGCCGACGTGGGCTAGTTGAAATGTTTTTATTTTTTAACTTTAGCCGACGTGGGCTAGTTGAAATGTTTTTATTTTTTAACTTTAGCCGACGTGGGCTAGTTGAAATGTTTTTATTTTTTAACTTTAGCCGACGTGGACTAGTTGAAATGTTTTAACTTTAGCTGACGTGGGCTAGTTGAAATGTTTTTATTTTTTTACTTTAGCCGACGTGGGCTAGTTGAAATGTTTTTATTTTTTAACTTTAGCCGACGTGGACTAGTTGAAATGTTTTAACTTTAGCTGACGTGGGCTAGTTGAAATGTTTTTATTTTTTTACTTTAGCCGACGTGGGCTAGTTGAAATGTGGTTATTTTTTAACTTTAGCCGACGTGGGCTAGTTGAAATGTTTTAACTTTAGCTGACGTGGGCTAGTTGAAATGTTTTTATTTTTTTACTTTAGCCGACGTGGGCTAGTTGAAATGTTTTTATTTTTTAACTTTAGCCGACGTGGGCTAGTTGAAATGTTTTTATTTTTTAACTTTAGCCGACGTGGGCTAGTTGAAATGTTTTTATTTTTTTTTAGCCGACGTGGCTAGTTGAAATGTTTTATTTTTTAACTTTAGCCGACGTGGGCTAGTTGAAATGTTTTTATTTTTTAACTTTAGCCGACGTGGGCTAGTTGAAATGTTTTTATTTTTTAACTTTAGCCGACGTGGGCTAGTTGAAATGTTTTTATTTTTTAACTTTAGCCGACGTGGGCTCGTTGATCTGACATTTCTGACACGTTATGAATATCTTACGGTCTGTAATGACTGACATGACAAGAGGACCTGATTATTCACCACGTGGGCTAGTTGAAATTGCACCTTGTGCATTATACTATTAAAACTGCCAAGAGTAACTTTAAAGCAGGACAGATTGATTTTTTTAGGACGGGGGTCTAGAGGAGTGTGGTCCTTCTGTAGCTCAGTTGGTAGAGCATGGCGCTTGTAACGCCAGGGTAGTGGGTCTCGATTCTAACACGGGACCACCCATGACTGACATGACAAGAATGTATGCACACATGACTGTAAGTCTACTTTAAAACTGCCAAGAGTAACTTTAAATGGCATATATTATTATTATTATATATTATAATATTAGTGTCCATAGGGTCTGTGCAGCAAGTCACATTTTATGTCACATTCTTCTTAGACAAGTGTAAACTAACAGTGAAATACTTACTTACTTACAAGTTATTTTCCAACCATGTAGAGTTAAAGATAACATAAAAGAAGCAGGCTGAACGTCGTTTGACGTCCCTACTTTAGGGCCCTCTAGTCACAAGTAATAGAATAGGAGACTAATTTGAGAAGCAACCCCACATGTATGCTGACGTGAAGGTTTGGTAGCTCGACAGAACATCTTTGAGATCCTAGCGAACTACCTTCGTCAAGTGGTCCACTTTCATGTTATCTACGATGAGATTTTTCTGCGACATCTCTATTTTTAACAGCTGTAAGTTGTGCAGTAGCTCTTTCCTCTCGATGAGCTGTCGGGTGACTTTCTGCGTCCCGGTGCGGTCCCGTTCGTCCGACGACGAGATGTCTTCCGTGGGCACCGTGGTCTCCAGACTGAACTCTTCCGACTCCTCCAGGGAGCTGGAGATATTCACCGACGGGTTTTTCTGCGTCTTCTTCGCAGGCATTTTGAAGCTAGATAAACGTTAGCTACCTCGCTTTTGTCAAACAAGTAGTGATCTGTTTTTTTTTTTTTTGCCAGCTAACTGCTGAGCATATAACTTACCGAAGATTACCGAAGATTTATTAAATTTTACCATATAAATTACCGAAGATTAAATTACCGAAGGATTAGCGAACTCAAAAGAGTTCAAGGACGGTTAAAGGCGTTAGCGAGCTAGTTGTATGATTGTGCTAACTAGCTAACAACGTCGACTGTTGCACGACATATACTGGTAACGAGCTCCTTGTCTGTGGTTGTATTAACTGTTTAGCTACTGTACAGTACTAGTTAGTTAGCTAGTTATAGTTAGCTAGTTATAGTTAGCTAGTTATAGTTAGCTAACGTCGAATAGTTGGAAAAGTTCACTGTCCGACAAGTAGCTTCATAGCTAGCTGGCTAATTCCTTACAAATTATATTTTTTTGTTGTTGTTAATATCCCATAAATTAAATGGGGTTTAGCAATTAACTATTTATATTCGCGAACAACCCTAAATGTTCGGTGGTCGCTGTTTTCATAATTTCAACGGTCCCGCTTCGAATCGCATAGAAACCGCCGCTCGCGGATCACAACAAACAAAACGGAAGTGACATCCGAGTCACTTCCGTTTGTTTTGCAACCACATAAAATGTTCGCCAGAAACAACAGCAACATTTAATAATAGTTTATTCAACTTTTTTTTTTTTAGCGCTATTCATTACATAAAGGATCTCAACGCGCTTTAAAGAAACAAAACAAAACATAATGAGATTGACAGTCAATGGAAAATTCATGGCTTTGAGTGGTCATCTGAGGGAGATGGTTAAGAGGGGAGAGAAAGTTCGGAGGCAGGCAGGCAGCACGGTTTTCTTCTTCGAGGTTTTATTGGCGGACTACATCCCAAAATGGTACATTGCCACCACCTACTGGGTGGGGTGAAAACAAAATTTTAACCACTAAAAATAAAATAATAATAATAATGTATAAAGATTTTAATCCCAGAAACAGTTCAGCTGCATTAACAATTATATCAATCTTTCTTGATTTACTTTCAATTTGTGCAGTTCCGTCTATCACCAATGCTTTAAATTACACAGAGTCCACTATCTTCACATGAAGGATTTCTGGGTCCTGCTGTTGATTCTCAGCCTGTGCTGAAGGCTCCAATGTAGGCATCCCATTCTACACTACCGCAAGACCTTCAGATATACTCACTCTTTCAACCCTTTTGACAGCCTCTGCATAGGAGACTCTCAACTGCCTTTGATTTGAGCAATCTCAGTCTCTTCTACCATACATCGGGAACTCCAATGATTGCTCTTCATGCTCCCCACCACAGTTGATTGCTGCCCCTGCTCCCCACCACAGTTGATTGCACCTTCATGCTCCCCACCACATTGCTCTTCATGTTGATTGCTCATTCCCCACCACATTGCTCTTCATGCTCCCCACCACAGTTGATTGCTCTTCATGCCTCGACAGGTGTCCTCCCTCGACAGGTGTCCTCCCCTCGACAGGTGTCCTCCTAGACAGGTGTCCTCCCTCGACAGGTGTCCTCCCTCAGGTGACAGGTGTCCTCCCCTCGACAGGTGTCCTCCCTAGACAGTGTCCTCCAGGTGTCCTCCTCGACAGGTGTCCTCCCTAGACAGGTGTCCTCCCTCGACAGGTGTCCAGGTGTCCCTCGACAGGTGTCCTCCATAGACAGGTGTCCTCCCTCGACAAGTGTCCCCTCGACAGGTGTCCTCCCTAGACAGGTGTCTCCCTAGACAGGTGTCCTCCCTCGACAAGTGTCCTCCCCAGGTGTCCTCCTCGACAGGTGTCCTCCCTAGACAGGTGTCCTCCTAGACAGGTGTCCACCCTAGACAGGTGTCCTCCTCGACAGGTGTCCTCCCTCGACAGGTGTCCTCCATAGACAGGTGTCCAGGTGTCCTCCCTCGACAGGTGTCCTCCCTAGACAGGTGTCCTCCTAGACAAGTGTCCTCCCTCGACAGGTGTCCTCCCTCGACAGGTGTCCTCCCTCGACAGGTGTCCTCCCTAGACAGGTGTCCTCCCTCGACAGGTGTCCTCCCTAGACAAGTGTCCTCCCTCGACAGGTGTCCTCCCTCGACAGGTGTCCTCCCTAGACAGGTGTCCTCCCTAGACAGGTGTCCTCCCTCGACAGGTGTCCACCCTAGACAGGTGTCCTCCCTCGACAGGTGTCCTCCCTCGACAGGTGTCCTCCATAGACAAGTGTCCTCCCTCGACAGGTGTCCTCCCCTAGACACTAGACAGGTGTCCTCCCTCGACAGACAAGTGTCCTCCCGACAAGTGTCCTCCTCGACAGGTGTCCTCCCTAGACAGGTGTCCTCCCTAGACAGGTGTCCCTAGACAGGTGTCCTCCCTCGACAGGTGTCCTCCCTAGACAGGTGTCCTCCCTAGACAGGTGTAGACAGGTGCCCTACATTATATCCATCAGCTTGTTTGATGTCCAACAGACATATATTCTGTTCCTCAGAAATAGGAAAATATAAAAACACCAGGCAAGTGTATATAAACCCTAGATGTATTTAAACCATGGATTGATGATTCTATGTATTGGCCATTGAGAGGCTTTGAAGCCACTGGTCGGCCATTTTGCCACTCCCCAGTAGGCGCAGTCTTCCATTGGAGTGAAAGTAATTCTACAGTATTTCAATTAAATATACAGTATTCAGAAATCACTCCACCATTTCCTGGTTGCTTAACATTTAGAATAGTTTGCCTCATTTCAGTTTATGTTGACAAAACAAGCAAGTATAGTGTAGAGAATCATTGTACCATCTAAACCGCTGTGAAATATATTAGCCAAAACCAAAAAATATATGTTTTCAGCAGTTTGAAGCTGGTGTACAAAACCTAAAGTAAAGGACACAAAAACTTTTTTAAACTTACGGGAAGCATAGAGATAGGACACATCTACTGATTGTTAGACTTGCTTTCAATGAGAATGACAGATCTATAGCACACATTTCTATGTGAATTTGGTGGGGTTTTCTAAAAACGTTCATATTGCAGCTTTAAATGTTTCAAGGACAAAATTACATGTATTTAAGTATTTGGGAACAATAACATAGGTAATCTAAAACAATTATACTTTAAGGAATTTAAAAAATATATATTGTATGTTTCGCTAAAATAATATAATTTAAAAGTATGCATTATGGTGTTTGTAATATAATACACGTGGCAAGAAAATGAATATAGAATATTTAGTTAGCAACCTCAATGGGAATTCGCTATTAATTGTGCTAATTTTGTTAGCATTCTGATAATAGACGCCCAATGGGCTTTTTAGCGTTTGTTGGAGCACCCTTTCTATAGCTTCCAAAATATGCTTTACAACGGTGGGGGAGTGTCAAGATGGGGGCACTTTGGCTTCAACACAGCGCCCCCTATCAGTCACCTAGTTTATAGACGAACCTTTGAGCAGGACTCAGGTGAAGTTTAAACTCAGTTGGTAGTTTAGGGTAATTTCCGGTTCCAAATTGTCTCTTGCATTTAACGTTGTTTACTATGTATTGACGTGGGAAAATAACATGTTTTTTTTTGTATGATTGGTTAAATGTGAGTCTTCTGTACAAATTGTTATGCCCAGAACATTAATCCCGGAACAAATATTTTTTGCACTTGCATCAGCACGACTGAAAAATGGCGTTGCACACGTTTACAACGTGACCTTTCGACATTTTTTTCGATGAGCACGGATGTAAAATTGAATTCAGACTGACACAAATGTAAGACATTCAATGGAATATTACCACGATTACATGACCCATTCTGTCCTTGTTGAGAGTGGACCTTAATTGCAGTTTGTATAATTTTTTTGGAACATAAACACAGTCGCTTTCTATCTTGTCTGCACGTCGAACGGTATTTCCTCCTCTCCTGATGGACAGTTCTGGAACTTTAAATGTAACGACGTGAGTGTCAACATCTTGACTCCATATTCATGTATCATCAAACCATTGAAATGATGAGGTTTCTCACACCACCGCTTTTGAACGAGCTGCGTCGGCGTCTCCCGCTGGTATCCACTGTCGCAAATAAACAGCTACCACTCACCTGCCTTCTCCCACCCCACCACCACTTTGCACCCCTAAAACGGCCTCTCTATACTGGGGCCACACTAAGAAAAGATGTACCCCTCCCTCAGTCTAAAGAAGATCAGACTGAAGAGAAACTGGACCTGGACATATGGAAGTCTGTGATGAGGTTTCAGGTCCCAGCGGGAGGAGGAGAAACAGGGAGGTGGTGGTGCTGCTCCTTCAGGACCAGGAGGAGGTGTAGCAGGGCAGGAGGAGGTCTCCCACTGGAGGCCACCAGAGAGCTGGTAGTGATGTGGCGTCAGGCTGGGAAGCTGGTGCCAGAGATCATGACTGACGAGGAGCTGGGGATCCTGGCCGAGTTCCAAACCAAGTCCTCCAAGAAGAAGTACCTGAAATACCTGGCCATCAAGGAGGGCCACAAGAACAACCACAAGCAGAAACAGGAGAAGAAGAAGGCAGAGAGGAGCGAGAGGTTTCTGGAGGACGATAGGATCAGGCCTGGCGGTGTGAGAGGAGAGGAGGGGGAACCGAGGAACACTTTCCTTCTCCAGTTCTGGGGTCGTTCCCTGGACAAGCTGCTGGGGTGGAGGTCGGCCCAGGCCATGGTGTACGGCCAGCCGTTGGTGTTCGATATGTCCTACGAACAGCAGATGGCGCGTCGGGAGGTGGAGAACACTGTGTCCCAGCTGATGGAGGTGGAGGGTGGAACCGCCGAGCCCCGGACCCCTTCCACCTACACTTCTGTAACTTGCAGCCGGACGGGGTTACCACAGGGAGCTGGTTAAACGCTACGGCGCCGAGGCCTGGGAGCGCCTCCTCATCACCTCCACAGAGCGACGTCACGTGGACCTGTTCCCCGGGACGACCTGGTCTACCTGACGGCTGACTCCCCCAACGTCCTGCGTACCTTCGACAACTCTAAGGTCTACATCGTGGGCTCCATGGTGGACCGCTCCATCCAATCAGGGCTCTCCCTGGCCAACGCCAAGCGTCTGAAGCTGAATACGGCCCGTCTGCCGCTTGATGACTTCCTCCAATGGGAGACGGGGGCCAAGAACCTGACCCTGGATCAGATGATACGCATCTTGCTGACACTGAAGGAGAGCGGGAGGTGGGAGGAGGCGCTGGAGCACGTACCAAGAGGAAACATGATGGATTCTACCAGGAGAAACCCCAGCAGGACAGAGACAGAGGCTCAGATAAGGACAGGAGGTTTAGTGGGCAGAACCAGAGGGTTCAGGGCTGGGGACACAGGGACACAGGGTTCAGGGCTGGAGACAGGGCTGGGGACACAGGGTTGGGGACAGGGGGAGGACTGGAGACTGGAGACAGAGAGTTCAGGGCTGGAGACAGAGGAGACAGTGACAGAGCAGTCAGGACTGGAGACAGAGGAGACAGTGACAGAGCAGTCAGGACTGGAGACAGAGGAGACAGTGACAGAGCAGTCAGGACTGGAGACAGAGGAGACAGTGACAGAGCAGTCAGGACTGGAGACAGAGGAGACAGTGACAGAGCAGTCAGGGCTGGAGACAGAGGAGACAGTGACAGAGCAGTCAGGACTGGAGACAGAGGAGACAGTGACAGAGCAGTCAGGACTGGAGACAGAGGAGACAGTGACAGAGCAGTCAGGACTGGAGACAGTGACAGAGCAGTCAGGACTGGAGACAGAGGAGACAGTGACAGAGCAGTCAGGACTGGAGACAGAGGAGACAGTGACAGAGCAGTCAGGACTGGAGACAGAGATAGTATGGAGGAGTGGAGACAGAAACAGATGAATGGTGTGGTCAGAGAGAGAGATCCATAGCAGACAAAGACAGTGTATTCAGTAGCAGAGACACGGTAGCAGTCAGTAAGGAAGCAGCAGGGGATGCAGAGAACAGACAGACCACCAGGGTACGGACATCACTAAAAACCAAGATGGAGGATCGGAACAGTACAGCCAAGAGCGGGAAGAAATTGCAGGAGGAAGAGTAGCCTTATTGGGCCGAATATTCTGAGACATTTCTCCTCTGAATGTTCTTCAGTTTCACCCTGTTGTGTTAATGGATTCAGAGATGACCTGATGAAAAGCACTTCTAAATGCCTTGAACACCTGACAGGTGCGGCATATCAAGACGCTGATTAAAACAGCATGATCGTTACACAGGTGCACCTTGTGCTGGGGTACAATAAAAGGGCCAGTTCGGCAACAGCTCCAGGTGGACCATGAACATAAAAAACATTTTTTGATAAGCAACTCAGTGAGACTGTTGATTGTTTGGAATCTTTGGCGTATTTGCTACTTTGTGTCGATGTACATGTGGAAAAATATATATAAAACGCAACATGTGAAGTGTTTGTCCCATGTTTTTGAGCTGAAATAAAAGATCCATAACATTTTCCACATGTACAAAAAACATATTTATCTCAAAATAAATGTTGCACACATTTGTTTTACATCCCTGTTAGTGAGCATTTCTTATTTGTCATAATGATCCATCCACTTGACAGGTGTGGCATATCAAGAAGCTGATTAAAACAGCATGATCGTTACACAGGTGCACCTTGTGCTGGGGTACAATAAAAGGCCACTAAAATGTACAGTAGTCATAACCTTTGACCTGAATTCAAAATGGATTCAATTGATCTTTTTTTATCTCACCCATCTACAAATAATACTCCATAATGACAAGGTGAAAATGTGTTGAGAAATTTGTGCAAACGTGTTGAAAAATAAATTAGCTGAAATATCTCATGTTTTCACACCTTAAACACAAGTTCAAATCTACACTAGAGTTGCGACCAAGACAAGTGGATGTTCCTGACTAGATAGTTTAGACTTACATCTACTTGAACATCTATGGAAAGACCTAAAGAAAATGGCTGTCTAGCAATGACCTACAACCAATTTGAATAATTCTCACCCATCTACACACAATACCCCATAATGACAAAAGTGAAAACCTTAATGGTCAATACCTTAGATAAGCACCTTTGGCAGCGATTAAAACTGCTAGGCTTTCTGGGTAAATCTCTAAAGAGCTTTCCACACCTGGATTGTGCAACATTTGCCCATTTATTATTTTCAATCTTCTTCAAGCTCTGTGTCATTGGTTGTTGATCATTACTACTCAACTATTTTCAGGTGTTGACATAGATTGTGAAGTAGATTTAGGTCAGCTGTAACTCGGCCACTCGGGAACATTCACGGTCTTCTCGGTGAGGAACTCCAGTGTAGATCTTGACCTTGTGTTTTAGGTTTATTGTCCTGATGAAAGGTGAACTCCTCTCCCAGTGTAGATCTTGACCTTGTGTTTTAGGTTTATTGTCCTGATGAAAGGTGAACTCCTCTCCCAGTGTAGATCTTGACCTTGTGTTTTAGGTTTATTGTCCTGATGAAAGGTGAACTCCTCTCCCAGTGTAGATCTTGACCTTGTGTTTTAGGTTTATTGTCCTGATGAAAGGTGAACTCCTCTCCCAGTGTCTGGTGGAAAGCAGACTGAACCAGGTTTTCCTCTAGAATTCTTCCTGTGTTTAGTTCCAGTCTGTTTATTTTTTTATCCTGAAAAACTCCCCAGTCCTTAACGATTACAAGCATACCCATAACATGATGCAGCCACCACTATGCTTGAGAATATGGAGAGTGGTACTCAGTGATGTGTTGTATTGGATTTCCCTAAACATAACACTTTGTATTCAGGACAAAAAGTTCATTTCTTTGCCACATTTTTTTGCAGTATTACTTTAGTACCTTGTTGCAAACAGGATGTATGTTTTGGAATATTTTTATTCTGTACAGGTTTCCTTCTTTTCACTCTGTAATTTAGGTTAGTATTGTGGAGTAACTACAATGTTGTTGATCCATCCTCAGTTTCCTCCTGTCACAGCCATTAAACTCTGTAACTGTTTTAAAGTCACCATTGGCCTCATGGTGAAATCCCTGAGCAGTTTCCTTCCTCTCCGGCAACTGAGTTAGGAAGGACGCCTGTATCTTTGTAGTGACTGGGTGTATTGATACACCATCCAAAGTGTAATTAATAACTTCACCATGCTCAAAGGGATATTCCAATTTTCACCCATCTACCAATAGATGACCTTCTTTGCGAGACATTGGAAAACCTCCCTTGTCTTTGTGGTTGAATCTGTGTTTGAAATTCACTGCTGGACTGAGGAACCTTCTGATAATACACAGATGAGGAAGTCATTAGAAAATCATGTTAAACACTATTATTGCCCACAGCGAGAGTCCATGCAACTAATGTGACTTGTTAAGCACATTCTCACTCCTGAACTGATTTAAGCCACAACGAGAGGGGTTGAATACCCGATACAGTAACAAAGGTTGCTGGATCGAATCCCCGAGCTGACAAGGTAAAAATCTGCCGTTCTGTCCCTGAACAAGGCAGTTAACCCACTGTTCCCCTGAACAAGGCAGTTAACCCACTGTTCCCTGAACAAGGCAGTTAACCCACTGTTCCCCTGAACAAGGCAGTTAACCCACTGTTCCCCTGAACAAGGCAGTTAACCCACTATTCCCCTGAACAAGGCAGTTAACCCACTGTTCCCCTGAACAAGGCAGTTAACCCACTGTTCCCCTGAACAAGGCAGTTAACCCACTGTTCCCCTGAACAAGGCAGTTAACCCACTGTTCCCCTGAACAAGGCAGTTAACCCACTGTTCCCCTGAACAAGGCAGTTAACCCACTGTTCCCCTGAGGCAACTGTTCCCCTGAACAAGGCAGTTAACCCACTGTTCCCCTGAACAAGGCAGTTAACCCACTGTTCCCTGAACAAGGCAGTTAACCCACTGTTCCCCTGAACAAGGCAGTTAACCCACTGTTCCCCTGAACAAGGCAGTTAACCCACTGTTCCCCTGAACAAGGCAGTTAACCCACTATCCCCTGAACAAGGCAGTTAACCCACTGTTCCCTGAACAAGGCAGTTAACCCACTGTTCCCCTGAACAAGGCAGTTAACCCACTGTTCCCCTGAACAAGGCAGTTAACCCACTGTTCCCCTGAACAAGGCAGTTAACCCACTGTTCCCCTGAACAAGGCAGTTAACCCACTGTTCCCCTGAACAAGGCAGTTAACCCACTGTTCCCTGGGCACCGAAGACGTCGTTGTCGATTACGGCAGCTCCAGCCGCTCCTCTCTGATTCAGAGGGGTTGAATGCGAAAGACACATTTCAGTTAAATGCATTCAGCTGTACAACTGACTCGGTATCCCCCCTTTTCCCTTATTGACTTGACATTTCAGCTTTTCATTTTTTTATTCATTTGTAAACATTTCTGAAAACACAACTCCACGTTGACATTATAGAGTATTGAGGACAGTGACAAACACAATTAATTTAATCCATTTTAAAATTCAGGCTGTAACACAACAAAATGTGGACAAAGTCAAGGGGCCCTTCCTGAATTATTCCACACAAATATAGATCTAATATCATTGGGTATCAGATGATTTCTGCTCGAATCTCATTGGACAGCAGATACGATGCCTTTCTGCCTCCTCCCAGTGCAAACGGAGGCTACAGCAACATCTTCGGGTCACTTCCCCTCTGCAAAGAATCCAGATTCAAACAGAACAGAAACACCCGGAATATGTAGGGAACCTTTTACCTTTTCAACTGTCAGAAACATCCTCTGACCACAGCCCTGCCTCTCCTGTTTCCACACATCTAAAACCTCCTGTCTGTCAGAAACATCCTCTGACCACAGCCCTGCCTCTCCACATCTAAAACCTCCTGTCTGTCAGAAACATCCTCTGACCACAGCCCTGCCTCTCCACATCTAAAACCTCCTGTCTGTCAGAAACATCCTCTGACCACAGCCCTGCCTCTCCACATCTAAAACCTCCTGTCTGTCAGAAACATCCTCTGACCACAGCCCTGCCTCTCCTGTTTCCCACACATCTATCTAAAACCTCCTGTCTGTCAGAAACATCCTCTGACCACAGCCCTGCCTCTCCACATCTAAAACCTCCTGTCTGTCAGAAACATCCTCTGACCACAGCCCTGCCTCTCCACATCTAAAACCTCCTGTCTGTCAGAAACATCCTCTGACCACAGCCCTGCCTCTCCACATCTAAAACCTCCTGTCTGTCAGAAACATCCTCTGACCACAGCCCTGCCTCTCTCCACATCTACAACCTCCTGTCTGTCAGAAACATCCTCTGACCACACTCCAGAATTTTTAAAAACCTGATGGTGAATCATCCTCTCCACATCTGGGAAAACCTCCTGTCTGTCAGAAACATCCTCTGACCACAGCCCTGCCTCTCCACATCTAAAACCTCCTGTCTGTCAGAAACATCCTCTGACCACAGCCCTGTTCTCTCCACATCTAAAACCTCCTGTCTGTCAGAAACATCCTCTGACCACAGCCCTGCCTCTCCACATCTAAAACCTCCTGTCTGTCAGAAACATCCTCTGACCACAGCCCTGTTCCTAGAACCTAACCTCCTGTTTCCACTACAACCTCCAGTCTGTCAGAAACATCCTCTGACATCTACAATACTCATCAGATCAATTCAATAAATATAACACTCAGAATTTTTAAAAACCTGATGGTGAATCAATCATACTGCTTGGGAGGCAGGTAGCCTAGTGGTTAGAGAGATGGGCAAGTAACCGCAAGGTTGCTGGATCGAATCCCCGAGCTGAACAAGGTTAAAATCAGTCGTTCTGCCACTGTTCCTAGACCAGTTAACCCACTGTTCCTAGACCAGTTAACCCACTGTTCCTAGACCAGTTAACCCACTGTTCCTAGACCAGTTAACCCACTGTTCCTAGACCAGTTAACCCACTGTTCCTAGACCAGTTAACCCACTGTTCCTAGACCAGTTAACCCACTGTTCCTAGACCAGTTAACCCACTGTTCCTAGACCAGTTAACCCACTGTTCCTAGACCAGTTAACCCACTGTTCCTAGACCAGTTAACCCACTGTTCCTAGACCAGTTAACCCACTGTTCCTGTTAACCCACTGTTCCTAGACCAGTTAACCCACTGTTCCTAACCAGTTGAATTTGTTCTTAACTGTTCCTTGCCCAGTTAAATAAAGGTTAAACAATAGTAACCCATTGAGTTAACCCACTGTTCTAGACCAGTTAACCCACTGTTCCAACATTTAGTTTGACCAGTTAACCCATAGACCAGTTCCCACTGTTCCTGACCAGTTAACCCACTGTTCCTTCAGCAGGGTTCTCATTGTCAATATGAATGCTGTTCTCTAACACTGAGGCATCATGACTCACCTATTCTTCAGCAGGGTTCTCTCAATAGATGCTGTCCAGTTAACACTGAGGACATCATGTTCCTAGTCTTCAGCAGGGTTCTCTGTAAATAGATGCTGTCTCTAACACTGAGGGCATCATGACTCCCTAGTCTTCAGCAGGGTTCTCTCAATAGATGCTGTTTCTAACACTGAGGGCATCATGACTCCCTAGTCTTCAGCAGGGTTCTCTCAATAGATGCTGTCTCTAACACTGAGGGCATCATGACTCACTAGTCTTCAGCAGGGTTCTCTCAATAGATGCTGTCTCTAACACTGAGGGTATCATGACTCACTAGTCTTCAGCAGGGTTCTCTCAATAGATGCTGTCTCTAACACTGAGGGTATCATGATGTCATGACTCACTAGTCTTCAGCAGGGTTCTCTCAATAGATGCTGTCTCTAACACTGAGGGTATCATGATGTCATGACTCACTAGTCTTCAGCAGGGTTCTCTCAATAGATGCTGTCTCTAACACTGAGGGGTAACCTAGACATGACCAGGTGAGGGGTTCCTTACTAATTAGTTACCTAGACAACCAGGTGAAGGTAGTTGACTTACTAGTCTTCAGTAACCTAGACAACCAGGTGAAGGGAGTTGCTTACTAATTAGTAAACTAGACAACCAGGTGAAGGGAGTTGCTTACTAATTAGTAACCTAGACAACCAGGTGAAGGTAGTTGCTTACTAATCTAGTAACCTAGACAACCAGGTGAGGAGAGTTCCTTACTAATTAGTAACCTAGACAACCAGGTGAAGGGAGTTGCTTACTAATTAGTAACCTAGACAACCAGGTGAAGGGAGTTGCTTACTAATTAGTAACCTAGACAACCAGGTGAAGGTAGTTGCTTACTAATTAGTAAACTAGACAACCAGGTGAAGGGAGTTGCTTACTAATTAGTAACCTAGACAACCAGGTGAAGGGAGTTGCTTACTAATTAGTAACCTAGACAACCAGGTGAAGGTAGTTGCTTACTAATCTGTAACCTAGACAACCAGGTGAGGAGAGTTCCTTACTAATTAGTAAACTAGACAACCAGGTGAAGGGAGTTGCTTACTAATTAGTAACCTAGACAACCAGGTGAAGGGAGTTGCTTACTAATTAGTAACCTAGACAACCAGGTGAGGAGAGTTCCTTACTAATTAGTAAACTAGACAACCAGGTGAAGGGAGTTGCTTACTAATTAGTAACCTAGACAACCAGGTGAAGGTAGTTGCTTACTAATCAGTAACCTCAATTCACCAGTCAAGTACAAGGAAGGACCAGAAACCCACAGACACTCGGCCGTCCGTGGTCCGACTTTGACCATATTATTTTTGGGAAGCCCCATTGATTCTAAGATGGAACACTTTCAGATTCTCCGAACTCACTTCCTTGTTTAAATCACTTGCTCTGCTCACGTTCTGAAGCCCACAATGTCGTGGAAGGTTCTAAGAGTTATGAGACGGTGACGGACTGAGAGAGATCAGCCAATTAAAATCAGCGGTTGTTTCGTCAGCTTCTGCCGTGCTTCCAGTCAAGTCCCGCTCTGAGGCCGCTGTGAAACCAGACGGTTCGACGGAGTGAGAGTCGACTGGTGTTCCTCACAGCGGCCTGCGTCGACCTGTCCAGGTTAAAGGTCACGACCCCTGCCCTCTGACCCCTAGAGGACCAGGATGTCTCCGCTGCAGCGCTCGCAGCAGTTGAAGGTGATGTTCTCATAGCGAGTGTAAGGGTGGAACCGGCCGATGCTCTTCTTATTGGTCAGGAAGGCCGAGGGGGAGGAGTCGGAGATAGAGAGGGGGGAGGGCTCTTCCTCGTTGTCTGAACAGGAAATCGGGTCCAGGATCTTCAACACCTGAGAAGAGAGGGGGGGGAGGGGGGGGGGGAGGGGGGAGGGGGACAGAAAGAGTGAGCGGGTTGTTTCTGGATTAGAGGCCAGTGTGAGAGTCCTGCTGGGGGGGACAGAAAGAGTGAGCGGGTTGTTTCTGGATTAGAGGCCAGTGTGAGAGTCCTGCTGGGGGGGGGGGGACAGAAAGAGTGAGCGGGTTGTTTCTGGATTAGAGGCCAGTGTGAGAGTCCTGCTGGGGGGGGGGAGACAGCAAGAGTGAGCGGGTTGTTTCTGGATTAGAGGCCAGTGTGAGAGTCCTGCTGGGGGGAGACAGAAAGAGTGAGCAGGGTTGTTTCTGGATTAGAGGCCAGTGTGAGAGTCCTGCTGGGGGGAGACAGAAAGAGTGAGCAGGTTGTTTCTGGATTAGAGGCCAGTGTGAGAGTCCTGCTGGGGGGGACAGAAAGAGTGAGCGGGTTGTTTCTGGATTAGAGGCCAGTGTGAGAGTCCTGCTGGGGAGGACCTTCTCAGCCATCTTCAGCAGGCCAGTGTGAGGTGTGGGGGAGCTTGAGACCTGTCTTCCTTTAGAGGCCAGTGCTCCAGCTGTCCTGCTGGCCCAACCTTCCCCAGAGGCCGTCCGCCAGCTTGTGATTGGCCAGGGCTAGTTCTCCCGTGCTGAGTGGCTGGCCACTGGGGTAGTAGGTCTGGATTAGACCCCACTGTGAGAGACCAGCAGCTGCTCCAGAGGGGGAGACAAAAAGAGTGAGCGGGTTGTTTCTGGATTAGAGGCCAGTGTGAGAGTCCTGCTGGGGGAGATCAGAAAGAGTGAGTGGGTTGTTTCTGGATTAGAGGCCATGTCTGTGAGTTGTACCTGTGGGTTAGCATCATGTCTGTTTCTGGTTAGAGGCCACTGTACCTGTGGGTTAGCATCATGTCTGTGTGTTGTACCTGTGGGCCAGCATCAGTCCTGCTGGGGGAGACAGAAAGAGTGACGGGTTGTTTCTGGATTAGAGGCCAGTGTGAGAGTCCTGCTGGGGGGGGACAGAAAGATGAGCTGTGGTTGTTTCTGGATTAGAGGCCAGTGTGAGAGTCCTGCTGGGTTAGACAGAAAGAGTGAGTGGGTTGTTTCTGGATTAGAGGCCAGTGTGAGAGTCCTGCTGGGGGAGACAGAAAGAGTGAGCGGGTTGTTTCTGGATTAGAGGCCAGTGTGAGAGTCCTGCTGGGGGAGACAGAAAGAGTGAGCGGGTTGTTTCTGGATTAGAGGCCAGTGTGAGAGTCCTGCTGGGGGAGACAGAAAGAGTGAGCGGGTTGTTTCTGGATTAGAGGCCAGTGTGAGAGTCCTGCTGGGGGGGGACAGGGGAGCGGGTTGTTTCTGGATTAGAGGCCAGTGTGAGAGTCCTGCTGGGGGAGACAGAAAGAGTGAGCGGGTTGTTTCTGGATTAGAGGCCAGTGTGAGAGTCCTGCTGGGGGAGACAGAAAGAGTGAGCGGGTTGTTTCTGGATTAGAGGCCAGTGTGAGAGTCCTGCTGGGGGGGAGACAGAAAGAGTGAGCTGGGTTGTTTCTGGATTAGAGGCCAGTGTGAGAGTCCTGCTGGGGGAGACAGAAAGAGTGAGCATCATGGGTTGTTTCTGGATTAGAGGCCAGTGTGAGAGTCCTGCTGGGGAGACAGAAAGAGTGAGCGGGTTGTTTCTGGATTAGAGGCCAGTGTGAGAGTCCTGCTGGGGGGGAGACAGAAAGAGTGAGCGGGTTGTTTCTGGATTAGAGGCCAGTGTGAGAGTCCTGCTGGGGGGGAGACAGAAAGAGTGAGCGGGTTGTTTCTGGATTAGAGGCCAGTGTGAGAGTCCTGCTGGGGGGAGACAGAAAGAGTGAGCAGGTTGTTTCTGGATTAGAGGCCAGTGTGAGAGTCCTGCTGGGGGAGACAGAAAGAGTGAGCGGGTTGTTTCTGGATTAGAGGCCAGTGTGAGAGTCCTGTTGGGGGGGAGACAGAAAGAGTGAGCATGGTTGTTTCTGGATTAGAGGCCAGTGTGAGAGTCCTGCTGGGGGGAGACAGAAAGAGTGAGCGGGTTGTTTCTGGATTAGAGGCCAGTGTGAGAGTCCTGCTGGGGGGAGACAGAAAGAGTGAGCGGGTTGTTTCTGGATTAGAGGCCAGTGTGAGAGTCCTGCTGGGGGAGACAGAAAGATGAGCGGGTTGTTTCTGGATTAGAGGCCAGTGTGAGAGTCCTGCTGGGGGGACAGAAAGAGTGAGCTGGTTGTTTCTGGATTAGAGGCCAGTGTGAGAGTCCTGCTGGGGGGAGACAGAAAGAGTGAGCGGGTTGTTTCTGGATTAGAGGCCAGTGTGAGAGTCCTGCTGGGGGGAGACAGAAAGATGAGCTGGGTTGTTTCTGGATTAGAGGCCAGTGTGAGAGTCCTGCTGGGGGGGGAGACAGAAAGCTGTGAGCGGGTTGTTTCTGGATTAGAGGCCAGTGTGAGAGTCCTGCTGGGGGGAGACAGAAAGAGTGAGCAGGTTGTTTCTGGATTAGAGGCCAGTGTGAGAGTCCTGCTGGGGGGAGACAGAAAGAGTGAGCGGGTTGTTTCTGGATTAGAGGCCAGTGTGAGAGTCCTGCTGGGGGGAGACAGAAAGAGTGAGCGGGTTGTTTCTGGATTAGAGGCCAGTGTGAGAGTCCTGCTGGGGGGGGAGACAGAAAGATGTCTGGGTTGTTTCTGGATTAGAGGCCAGTGTGAGAGTCCTGTCTGGGGGAGACAGAAAGAGTGAGCTGGGTTGTTTCTGGATTAGAGGCCAGTGTGAGAGTCCTGCTGGGGGAGACAGAAAGAGTGAGCGGGTTGTTTCTGGATTAGAGGCCAGTGTGAGAGTCCTGCTGGGGGAGACATCATGAGTGAGCGGGTTGTTTCTGGATTAGAGGCCAGTGTGAGAGTCCTGCTGGGGGGAGACAGAATCAGTGAGCAGGTTGTTTCTGGATTAGAGGCCAGTGTGAGAGTCCTGCTGGGGGGGGGGGGGAGACAGAAAGAGTGAGCAGGTTGTTTCTGGATTAGAGGCCAGTGTGAGAGTCCTGCTGGGGGAGACAGAAAGAGTGAGCAGGTTGTTTCTGGATTAGAGGCCAGTGTGAGAGTCCTGCTGGGGGAGACAGAAAGAGTGAGCGGGTTGTTTCTGGATTAGAGGCCAGTGTGAGAGTCCTGCTGGGGGGGGAGACAGAAAGAGTGAGCGGGTTGTTTCTGGATTAGAGGCCAGTGTGAGAGTCCTGCTGGGGGGGGGGAGACAGAAAGAGTGAGCAGGTTGTTTCTGGATTAGAGGCCAGTGTGAGAGTCCTGCTGGGGGGAGACAGAAAGAGTGAGCAGGTTGTTTCTGGATTAGAGGCCAGTGTGAGAGTCCTGCTGGGGGAGACAGAAAGAGTGAGCTGGGTTGTTTCTGGATTAGAGGCCAGTGTGAGAGTCCTGCTAGACAGACCTTCTCAGCCATCTGAGCAGGTTGTTTCTGGGTTAGAGGCCTGTGTGAGAGTCCTGGGGGGGGAGCATCATGTCTGGTGTTGAGGCAGTTAGGTTGTTGTCTGGATTAGAGGCCAGTGTGAGAGTCCTGCTGGGGGGAGACAGAAAGAGTGATCATGTCTGTGATTGAGGCCAGTGTGAGAGTCCTGTCTGGGTTAGACAGAAAGCATCATGTCTGTGTGTTGTACCTGTGGGTTAGCATCATGTGTGAGAGTCCTGTACCTGGGGTTAGCATCAGAAAGATCAGGTTGTTTCTGGATTGTACCTGTGGGTTAGCCATGTGTGTGAGTACCTGTGGGTTAGCATCATGTCAGGTTGTTTCTGGTGTTTAGAGGCCCTGAGTCCTGCTGGGGGGAGACTGTGGGTGAGCATCATGTCTGTGTGTTGTACCTGTGGGTTAGCATCATGTCTGTGTGGGTACTGTGGGTTGTCATGTCTGTGGATTGGCCTGTGTGTTAGCAGTCCTGTCTGGGTTAGAATCATGTCTGTGTGTTGTACCTGTGTGTTAGCATCATGTCTGTGGGTTGTTGTTGGGTTAGAGTCCACCTGTGAGTTAGCATCCTGTCTGTGGGGTGGGGGAGACATCAGGTTGTTTCTGGATTAGCATCATGGTGTGTGTACCTGTGGGTTAGCATCATGTCTGTTGTGTACCTGGGTTAGCAGGCCATGTGTGAGTACCTGCATGGGGGCATCATGTCTGTGTGTTTCTGTGGGTTAGAGGCCAGTCTGTGGGTGCTAGCATCACTTGTACCTGTCTCAGCCATGGGTTCTCAGCATGTCTGTGTGTGTAGGGTTAGCATCATGTCTGTGTGTTGTACCTGTGGGTTAGCATCATGTCTGTGTTGTTGTACCTGTGTGATTGGCTGTGGGCATCATGTCTGTGTGTTGTACCTGTGGGTTAGCATCATGTCTGTGTGTTGTACCCCCACTGGGAGAGTTAGCATCCATCAGCTGTCTGTACCTGTGGGAGACAAACTGTGTGTTGTGGGTTGTATCTGTGGGTAGCATCTGTCTGTGTGTTGTACCTGTGGGTTAGCATCATGTCTGTGTGTTGTACCTGTGGGTTAGCATCATGTCTGTGTGTTGTACCTGTGGGTTAGCATCATGTCTGTGTGTTGTAGTACTGTACCTGTGGGTTAGCATCATGTCTGTGTGTTGTACCTGTGGGTTAGCATCATGTCTGTGTGTTGTACCTGTGGGTTAGCATCATGTCCTGTTGTACCTGTGGGTTAGCATCATGTCTGTGTGTTGTACCTGTGGGTTAGCATCATGTCTGTGTTGTACCTGTGGGTTAGCATCATGTCTGTGTGTTGTACCTGTGGGTTAGCATCATGTCTGTGTGTTGTACCTGTGGGTTAGCATCATGTCTGTGTGTTGTACCTGTGGGTTAGCATCATACTGTACCTGTGGGTTAGCATCATGTCTGTGTGTTGTACCTGTGGGTTAGCATCATGTCTGTGTGTTGTGTACCTGTGGGTTAGCATCACCTGTGGGTTAGCATCATGTCTGTGTGTTGTACCTGTGGGTTAGCATCATGTCTGTGTGTTGTACCTGTGGGTTAGCATCATGTCTGTGTGTTGTACCTGTGGGTTAGCATCATGTCTGTGTGTTGTACCTGTGGGTTAGCATCATGTCTGTGTGTTGTACCTGTGGGTTAGCATCATGTCTGTGTGTTGTACCTGTGGGTTAGCATCATGTCTGTGTGTTGTACCTGTGGGTTAGCATCATGTCTGTGTGTTGTACCTGTGGGTTAGCATCATGTCTGTGTGTTGTACCTGTGGGTTAGCATCATGTCTGTGTGTTGTACCTGTGGGTTAGCATCATGTCTGTGTGTTGTACCTGTGGGTTAGCATCATGTCTGTGTTGTACCTGTGGGTTAGCATCATGTCTGTGTGTTGTACCTGTGGGTTAGCATCATGTCTGTGTGTTGTACCTGTGGGTTAGCATCATGTCTGTGTGTTGTACCTGTGGGTTAGCATCATGTCTGTGTGTTGTACCTGTGGGTTAGCATCATGTCTGTGTGTTGTACCTGTGGGTTAGCATCATGTCTGTGTGTTGTACCTGTGGGTTAGCATCATGTCTGTGTGTTGTACCTGTGGGTTAGCATCATGTCTGTGTGTTGTGGGTTAGCATCATGTCTGTGTGTTGTACCTGTGGGTTAGCATCATGTCTGTGTGTTGTACCTGTGGGTTAGCATCATGTCTGTGTGTTGTACCTGTGGGTTAGCATCATGTCTGTGTGTTGTACCTGTGGGTTAGCATCATGTCTGTGTGTTGTGGGTTAGCATCATGACTGTGTGTTGTGGGTTAGCATCATGTCTGTGTGTTGTACCTGTGGGTTAGCATCATGTCTGTGTGTTGTACCTGTGGGTTAGCATCATGTCTGTGTGTTGTACCTGTGGGTTAGCATCATGTCTGTGTGTTGTGGGTTAGCATCATGTCTGTGTGTTGTGGGTTAGCATCATGTCTGTGTGTTGTATAGAAGTCCTACTGTACCTGTGGGTTAGCATCATGTCTGTGTGTTGTACCTGTGGGTTAGCATCATGACTGTGTGTTGTACCTGTGGGTTAGCATCATGTCTGTGTGTTGTACCTGTGGGTTAGCATCATGTCTGTGTGTTGTACCTGTGGGTTAGCATCATGTCTGTGTGTTGTACCTGTGGGTTAGCATCATGTCTGTGTGTTGTACCTGTGGGTTAGCATCATGTCTGTGTGTTGTACCTGTGGGTTAGCATCATGTCTGTGTGTTGTACCTGTGGGTTAGCATCATGTCTGTGTGTTGTACCTGTGGGTTAGCATCATGTCTGTGTGTTGTACCTGTGGGTTAGCATCATGTCTGTGTGTTGTACCTGTGGGTTAGCATCATGTCTGTGTGTTGTACCTGTGGGTTAGCATCATGTCTGTGTGTTGTACCTGTGGGTTAGCATCATGTCTGTGTGTTGTACCTGTGGGTTAGCATCATGTCTGTGTGTTGTACCTGTGGGTTAGCATCATGTCTGTGTGTTGTACCTGTGGGTTAGCATCATGTCTGTGTGTGTTGTACCTGTGGGTTAGCATCATGTCTGTGTGTTGTACCTGTGGGTTAGCATCATGTCTGTGTGTTGTACCTGTGGGTTAGCATCATGTCTGTGTGTTGTACCTGTGGGTTAGCATCATGTCTGTGTGTTGTACCTGTGGGTTAGCATCATGTCTGTGTGTTGTACCTGTACCTGTGGGTTAGCATCATGTCCTACTGTACCTGTGGGTTAGCATCATGTCTGTGTGTTGTACCTGTGGGTTAGCATCATGTCTGTGTGTTTTACCTGTGGGTTAGCATCATGTCTGTGTGTTGTACCTGTGGGTTAGCATCATGTCTGTGTGTTGTACCTGTGGGTTAGCATCATGTCTGTGTGTTGTGGGTTAGCATCATGACTGTGTGTTGTGGGTTAGCATCATGTCTGTGTGTTGTACCTGTGGGTTAGCATCATGTCTGTGTGTTGTACCTGTGGGTTAGCATCATGTCTGTGTGTTGTACCTGTGGGTTAGCATCATGTCTGTGTGTTGTACCTGTGGGTTAGCATCATGTCTGTGTGTTGTACCTGTGGGTTAGCATCATGTCTGTGTGTTGTACCTGTGGGTTAGCATCATGTCTGTGTGTTGTACCTGTGGGTTAGCATCATGTCTGTGTGTTGTACCTGTGGGTTAGCATCATGTCTGTGTGTTGTACCTGTGGGTTAGCATCATGTCTGTGTGTTGTACCTGTGGGTTAGCATCATGTCTGTGTGTTGTACCTGTGGGTTAGCATCATGTCTGTGTGTTGTACCTGTGGGTTAGCATCATGTCTGTGTGTTGTGGGTTAGCATCATGTCTGTGTGTTGTACCTGTGGGTTAGCATCATGTCTGTGTGTTGTACCTGTGGGTTAGCATCATGTCTGTGTGTTGTACCTGTGGGTTAGCATCATGTCTGTGTGTTGTACCTGTGGGTTAGCATCATGTCTGTGTGTTGTACCTGTGGGTTAGCATCATGTCTGTGTGTTGTACCTGTGGGTTAGCATCATGTCTGTGTGTTGTACCTGTGGGTTAGCATCATGTCTGTGTGTTGTACCTGTGGGTTAGCATCATGTCTGTGTGTTGTACCTGTGGGTTAGCATCATGTCTGTGTGTTGTTGGCATCATGTCTGTGTGTTGTACCTGTGGGTTAGCATCATGTCTGTGTGTTGTACCTGTGGGTTAGTATCATGTCTGTGTGTTGTACCTGTGGGTTAGCATCATATCTGTGTGTTGTACCTGTGGGTTAGCATCATATCTGTGTGTTGTACCTGTGGGTTGGCATCATATCTGTGTGTTGTACCTGTGGGTTAGCGTCATGTCTGTGTGTTGTACCTGTGGGTTAGCATCATGTCTGTGTGTTGTACCTGTGGGTTAGCATCATGTCTGTGTTGTACCTGTGGGTTAGCATCATGTCTGTGTGTTGTACCTGTGGGTTAGCATCATGTCTGTGTGTTGTACCTGTGGGTTAGCATCATGTCTGTGTGTTGTGTGGGTTAGCATCATGTCTGTGTGTTGTACCTGTGGGTTAGCATCATGTCTGTGTGTTGTACCTGTGGGTTAGCATCATGTCTGTGTGTTTTACCTGTGGGTTAGCATCATGTCTGTGTGTTGTACCTGTGGGTTAGCATCATGTCTGTGTGTTGTACCTGTGGGTTAGCATCATGTCTGTGTGTTGTACCTGTGGGTTAGCATCATGTCTGTGTGTTGTACCTGTGGGTTAGCATCATGTCTGTGTGTTGTACCTGTGGGTTAGCATCATGTCTGTGTGTTGTACCTGTGGGTTAGCATCATGTCTGTGTGTTGTACCTGTGGGTTAGCATCATGTCTGTGTGTTGTGGGTTAGCATCATGTCTGTGTGTTGTACCTGTGGGTTAGCTTCATGACTGTGTGTTGTACCTGTGGGTTAGCATCATGTCTGTGTGTTGTACCTGTGGGTTAGCATCATGACTGTGTGTTGTACCTGTGGGTTAGCATCATGTCTGTGTGTTGTACCTGTGGGTTAGCATCATGTCTGTGTGTTGTACCTGTGGGTTAGCATCATGTCTGTGTGTTGTACCTGTGGGTTAGCATCATGTCTGTGTGTTGTACCTGTGGGTTAGCATCATGTCTGTGTGTTGTACCTGTGGGTTAGCATCATGTCTGTGTGTTGTACCTGTGGGTTAGCATCATGTCTGTGTGTTGTACCTGTGGGTTAGCATCATGTCTGTGTGTTGTACCTGTGGGTTAGCATCATGTCTGTGTGTTGTACCTGTGGGTTAGCATCATGACTGTGTTGTACCTGTGGGTTAGCATCATGTCTGTGTGTTGTACCTGTGGGTTAGCATCATGTCTGTGTGTTGTACCTGTGGGTTAGCATCATGTCTGTGTGTTGTACCTTGTTAGCATCCTGTGGGTTAGCATCATGTCTGTGTGTTGTACCTGTGGGTTAGCATCATGTCTGTGTGTTGTACCTGTGGGTTAGCATCATGTCTGTGTGTTGTACCTGTGGGTTAGCATCATGTCTGTGTGTTGTACCTGTGGGTTAGCATCATGTCTGTGTGTTGTATAGAAGTCCTACTGTACCTGTGGGTTAGCATCATGTCTGTGTGTTGTACCTGTGGGTTAGCATCATGTCTGTGTGTTGTATAGAAGTCCTACTGTACCTGTGGGTTAGCATCATGTCTGTGTGTTGTACCTGTGGGTTAGCATCATGACTGTGTGTTGTGGGTTAGCATCATGTCTGTGTGTTGTACCTGTGGGTTAGCATCATGTCTGTGTGTTGTACCTGTGGGTTAGCATCATGTCTGTGTGTTGTACCTGTGGGTTAGCATCATGACTGTGTGTTGTACCTGTGGGTTAGCATCATGTCTGTGTGTTGTACCTGTGGGTTAGCATCATGTCTGTGTGTTGTACCTGTGGGTTAGCATCATGTCTGTGTGTTGTACCTGTGGGTTAGCATCATGTCTGTGTGTTGTACCTGTGGGTTAGCATCATGTCTGTGTGTTGTACCTGTGGGTTAGCATCATGACTGTGTGTTGTACCTGTGGGTTAGCATCATGTCTGTGTGTTGTACCTGTGGGTTAGCATCATGTCTGTGTGTTGTACCTGTGGGTTAGCATCATGTCTGTGTGTTGTACCTGTGGGTTAGCATCATGTCTGTGTGTTGTACCTGTGGGTTAGCATCATGTCTGTGTGTTGTACCTGTGGGTTAGCATCATGTCTGTGACTGTTGTACCTGTGGGTTAGCATCATGTATGTGTGTTGTACCTGTGGGTTAGCATCATGACTGTGTGTTGTACCTGTGGGTTAGCATCATGTCTGTGTGTTGTACCTGTGGGTTAGCATCATGTCTGTGTGTTGTACCTGTGGGTTAGCATCATGTCTGTGTGTTGTACCTGTGGGTTAGCATCATGTCTGTGTGTTGTACCTGTGGGTTAGCATCATGTCTGTGTGTTGTACCTGTGGGTTAGCATCATGTCTGTGTGTTGTACCTGTGGGTTAGCATCATGACTGTGTGTTGTACCTGTGGGTTAGCATCATGTCTGTGTGTTGTACCTGTGGGTTAGCATCATGTCTGTGTGTTGTACCTGTGGGTTAGCATCATGACTGTGTGTTGTACCTGTGGGTTAGCATCATGTCTGTGTGTTGTACCTGTGGGTTAGCATCATGTCTGTGTGTTGTACCTGTGGGTTAGCATCATGTCTGTGTGTTGTACCTGTGGGTTAGCATCTGTGTGTTGTACCTGTGGGTTAGCATCATGTCTGTGTGTTGTACCTGTGGGTTAGCATCATGTCTGTCATATCTGTAGCATCATTGTACCTGTGGGTTAGCGTCATGTCTGTGTGTTGTACCTGTGGGTTAGCGTCATGTCTGTGTGTTGTACCTGTGGGTTAGCATCATGTCTGTGTGTTGTACCTGTGGGTTAGCATCATGTATGTGTGTTGTACCTGTGGGTTAGCATCATGTCTCTAGAGAACTCGTCTCTCTCACTCAGCAGGTCTGTGATGGCGCTCTGAGCCTCTCTGGTCTGGTGCTGGAGAGAAACCCTGGCATTGGTCAGCTCCTCCGCCATCACTCTTGAAGAGATACCACACACACACACACACACACACACACAAAACAGTCAGTCGATACACACTGACACACACACTGACACACACTGACACACACACACACACACACACACACACACACACACACACACACACACACACACACACACACACACACACACACACACACACACACCTTCCCTCCCTCACCCCTACCTGGACGCTAGGAACTTGCTCCTCCAGACATCACATTGTATAGACATGCGTTCCAGCTGTTCTGCTGTGGAGGCCCGGCTGCGACCCAGAGCCTCGTTCTCTAAGATCAGCTGGTTCTTCTCTCTGGCCAGACGCTCAAAATGGTACTGCAGGTCATCACCTACAGAGGCTACCAGCAGCTTCTTCAACTCTCTGTTCACCTATAGGACAACACAGAGTTGAGTCGGTTCAAATATGGACCAGAGTACTGTATTTCATGTGCCAACATTTTCTGAAAACACAAGTACTATCCTTATCGGGACAAAGGCAAGTGCTGATTAACTCCTACAGTCACTGAACAAAACTCAGGGTCCAGATTAACTCCTACAGTCACTGAACAAAACTCAGGGTCCAGATTAACTCCTACAGTCACTGAACAAAACTCAGGGTCCAGATTAACTCCTACAGTCACTGAACAAAACTCAGGGTCCAGATTAACTCCTACAGTCACTGAACAAAACTCAGGGTCCAGATTAACTCCTACAGTCACTGAACAAAACTCAGGGTCCAGATTAACTCCTACAGTCACTGAACAAAACTCAGGGTCCAGATTAACTCCTACAGTCACTGAACAAAACTCAGGGTCCAGATTAACTCCTACAGTCACTGAACAAAACTCAGGGTCCAGATTAACTCCTACAGTCACTGAACAAAACTCAGGGTCCAGATTAACTCCTACAGTCACTGAACAAAACTCAGGGTCCAGATTAACTCCTACAGTCACTGAACAAAACTCAGGGTCCAGATTAACTCCTACAGTCACTGAACAAAACTCAGGGTCCAGATTAACTCCTACAGTCACTGAACAAAACTCAGGGTCCAGATTAAACTCAAAACTACAGTCACTGAACAAAACTCAGGGTCCAGATTAACTCCTACAGTCACTGAACAAAACTCAGGGTCCAGATTAACTCCTACAGTCACTGAACAAAACTCAGGGTCCAGATTAACTCCTACAGTCACTGAACAAAACTCAGGGTCCAGATTAACTCCTACAGTCACTGAACAAAACTCAGGGTCCAGATTAACTCCTACAGTCACTGAACAAAACTCAGGGTCCAGATTAACTCCTACAGTCACTGAACAAAACTCAGGGTCCAGATTAACTCCTACAGTCACTGAACAAAACTCAGGGTCTACAGTCAGAACAAAATTAACTCCTACAGTCACTGAACAAAACTCAGGGTCCAGATTAACTCCTACAGTCACTGAACAAAACTCAGGGTCCAGATTAACTCCTACAGTCACTGAACAAAACTCAGGGTCCAGATTAACTCCTACAGTCACTGAACAAAACTCAGGGTCCAGATTAACTCCTACAGTCACTGAACAAAACTCAGGGTCCAGATTAACTCCTACAGTCACTGAACAAAACTCAGGGTCCAGATTAACTCCTACAGTCACTGAACAAAACTCAGGGTCCAGATTAACTCCTACAGTCACTGAACAAAACTCAGGGTCCAGATTAACTCCTACAGTCACTGAACAAAACTCAGGGTCCAGATGAACTCCTACAGTTGAACAAAACTCACTCCTACAGTCACTGAACAAAACTCAGGGTCCAGATTAACTCCTACAGTCACTGAACAAAACTCAGGGTCCAGATTAACTCCTACAGTCACTGAACAAAACTCAGGGTCCAGATTAACTCCTACAGTCACTGAACAAAACTCAGGGTCCAGATTAACTCCTACAGTCACTGAACAAAACTCAGGGTCCAGATTAACTCCTACAGTCACTGAACAAAACTCAGGGTCCAGATTAACTCCTACAGTCACTGAACAAAACTCAGGGTCCAGATTAACTCCTACAGTCACCGAACAAAACTCAGGGTCCAGATTAACTCCTACAGTCACCGAACAAAACTCAGGGTCCAGATTAACTCCTACAGTCACTGAACAACTCTAAATAGTGTGTTTCATAGTGTTAAAGGCCCAAATGCAGCTGTTTAAAAAAAAAAAATCTCTCAATATCAAATTATTTCTGGGGGAACAATTAAGGTCCTCACGGTGATCGTCTTCAATTAAAAATGGTTTTTGAATGCACCAATTTGTAAGTCGCTCTGGATAAGAGCGTCTGCTAAATGACTTAAATGTAAATGTTTTATAAAAAAGAAACAGAAATAGCTTCTTAGCTAAGAATAATTTCTCAAGCAAGAATTTAGTTTGGACTGTCTGGGAGTGGCCTGAGTGGTGAAGGGAAAACTGAAAACTAGCTGTTATTGGCAGAGAGGATTGGAACTATCTTTCTTACTGGTCTATTATTGGTCTATTAACTTTACCTCCTGGTGATGTCACCAGGCAGGCCAAACCTCCATCCCACCAAAACAGGCTCAGGAAGTCTTTTCCAACAGCTCTTACACTAAAAGGTCCTTATCATAATTTTCACAGTGGTTCTCCAAACTCAGTGTGGAAATATATATAAAACGCAGTAATTTGATGTTTTTGATGGCACTGGGCCTTTACATTAACTAATTTACCCACCTCAGTCTGCACGTGGAGCTGGTTGAGGAGCCCCTCCTTGTCCTGCAGCAGTCGTCTCTCTGAGTTCTGCAGCTTCTCCATGACTCCTCTCAGGTCCTCCAGAGGAGGGGAGGGGGCCGCTCCTCCATCTGCTGCCCAGCCCAGGCCTCTCCTTTCTCCTCAGCCGGGCCCACATGACCCCCACTCCGGCTGATGGCGGCACGGGGAACAACGATCCTCACCGCCTCCACCACCGTGCAGGCCTCCCGGGGAACCTTCCCCAGGTGGAGCACCCCGGGGGGCTGGGGGGCAGACGGGGTGGCTCTGGGACTGGCTCTGGGGCTCTGCTGCGGGGTGGAGTGGGGGCTGTGCTGGAGGCTGGCGGGGGCAGGGTGTGTCTTCTTGGGGCTTTGTTTGGGACAAGCTACCTTAAGTAGTGGCACCGAAGACAGAGGCGTATCCACGGCACCGATCTCCTTAGCGACTGGGGGCTTGTCTGTCTCCATGCCGTCGCCGGGGCCCCTGACTGGACGGACGGAACCTGGAACATGGCAAACATTCTGGAATGTTATCTCTCTCTCTCTCTCTCAATGTATTGGCTGGAGGAGTTGTCAGGTCTCAACATGGCTGTGTGTGACTGGCTGAGAGGATGCAGGGGGAGGATGTAAACAACAGTCTGTGGAATGATAGGGGGTGATAACGGCTTACCTCTGTCTGCTACCGCAGCGGTAGACATGATGGTAGAGGAAGTCTTCACAACAGTGGAATGATAGGGGGTGATAACGGCTTACCTCTGTCTGCTACTGCAGCGGTAGACATGATGGTAGAGGAAGTCTTCACAACAGTCCAGTCGAATGGCAGAGGGACAGGGCGGTGGACGACTTCCAGGATGGCAGTTTAGATCTCTCTCCCGAAGACAGACAGATGTTGATTCTGAGTTTACCACCCTGTCAGACATGTTAATTAATCAAATAAAATAAGAAAGTAGCGAGAGAATCTCACACAGCTCCTGTAACTAGCGAATGGACTTTTTTCTGCCTTCAATTATTTTATATTTTTTTATATGTTTTGAATTGGTAAAATTAAGAGTCAAAAACAGCTGCCCTTTCCAACTAGTTGTTTACCTGGCTAGTTCAGTCGCTGGCTGAGCTCCAAGGATAAAATAACTCACCTGATATCTGTGGATGAGCTTTAACAGCAGCACATGATCAACACCCAGCCGGTCAGATAAGGATATAAGAGAAGGGAGTTCAGCTTTCCTCAACTAACAGTAACTGACAACAAAACAAACCGAGTAGGAAACAAAGGCCCTGGACATAAACGTGTAAACATTGTTAACTAACATCAGCAGTGTAAAATGAGTGTAACGTAAGAGAGATATCAAAACGGTATCAGAATAAACATGCACATTACTGTTGTTTACCCGATTAAAAATATTTCCTCTGTTAAATCTTGGTCGCCATCTTGTTTGTGTTCTCACCGACCGGACACTGTTGGCTTGGCGGACGTGGACGGGTGTCCGGCAGGAAACAGACTCTGAATCAGCTTGGACGATTTCTCATCCTTAGTGGGGACAGTAAACAGATATCCCAAATCTGATTCACGATCAGTAAACGGAAGTTGAGACGACGGCGTTACAAAATTACCAAACCGCGGAATAATAATAATAACCGGAACTATTATCCGCACTACTGTGTTCCACCGCAGGAAATAAAATATTGTTACACCCACAGAAGACAACTTTTAAAAAATGTACCGAAGATAATAAATTCTGGTTAAACTATTGTCCTCTAGTACAGGTGAGTTTGATATCCACGTGTGTGTATTTGAATCGAGCCTTTTTACAATAGTTTCAACGATATGGGCGATTTGCTATAGTCTCATTTTGGTCTTGATGTTGTCTAGGCTGTCACTCGGAGAGCAATGGGGGTACACGGGCTGTGGAAGCTGCTTGAGACCACCGGGAAGCCCATCAACCCCGAGACGCTCGAGGGCAAGATCCTGGCTGTCGGTATCCTTCCGGACACCACAAGGAAGTCCCCCACCTATCGCTCTCTTAAACTCTTTCTTTCTCTCTCCTTGTTCTATACTTTTTTTTAAAGTAGGGTTCCCTACTTCTCCCACTCAATCTCCCACCCATAACTACTGCACATCCCAGTCATAACATGTCTGCATCTTACATAGAGTTAGTGTCTAGTGTATTGTGCAGGAAACCAAATTACTCCATGTGTAACTCTGTGTTGTTGTCTGTTCACACTGCTTTGCTTTATCTTGGTCAGGGTCGCAGTTGTAAATGAGAACTTGTTCTCAACTAGACCTACCTGGTTAAATAAAGGTGAAATAAAAATGATTAAAATAATTGGTCACATACACATGGTTAGCAGATGTTAATGCGAGTGTAGCGAAATGCTTGTGCTTCTAGTTCCGACAATGCAGTAATAACCAACTATTAATCTAACCTAACAATTCCACAACTACTACCTTATAGACACAAGTGTAAAGGGATAAAGAATATGTACATAAAGATATATGAATGAGTGATGGTACAGAGCGGCATAGGCAAGATACAGTAGATGGTATTGAGTACATAAATCATATGAGATGAGTATGTAAACAAAGTGGCTATATAGACTGATATAGACAGTGTGGTTATATAGACTGATATAGACAGTGTGGTTATATAGACTGATATGACAGTGTGGTTATATAGACTGATTAGACAGTGTGGCTATATAGACTGATATACAGTCTGGTTATATAGACTGATATAGACAGTGTGGTTATATAGACTGATATAGACAGTGTGGTTATATAGACTGATATAGACAGTGTGGTTATATAGACTGATATAGACAGTGTGGTTAGACATAGTACTGATATAGACAGTGTGGTTATATAGACTGACTATAGACAGTGTGGTTATATAGACTGATATAGACAGTGTGGTTATATAGACTGATATAGACAGTGTGGTTATATAGACTGATATAGAGATATATAGACTGATATAGACAGTGTGGTTATATAGACTGATATAGACAGTGTGGTTATATAGACTGATATAGACAGTGTGGTTATATAGACTGATATAGACAGTGTGGATATAGACTGATATAGACAGTGTGGTTATATAGACTGATATAGACAGTGTGGTTATATAGACTGATATAGACATCTGATATAGACAGTGTGGTTATATCTGATATAGTCAGTGTTATATAGACTGATATAGACAGTGTGGTTGTATAGACTGATATAGACAGTGTGGTTATATAGACTGATATAGACAGTGTGGTTATATAGACTGATATAGACAGTGTGGTTATATAGACTGATAGTCCTGACAGTGTGTCTATATGACTGATATAGATATAGACTGATATAGACAGTGTGGTTATATAGACTGATATAGACTGGTTATATAGACTATAGACAGTGTGGTTATATAGACTGATATAGACAGTGTGGTTATATGACTGATATAGACAGTGTCTATATAGACTGATATAGACAGTGTGGTTATATAGACTGATATAGACAGTGTGGTTATATAGACTGATATAGACAGTGTGGTTATATAGACTGATATAGACAGTGTGGATATAGACTGATATAGACAGTGTGGCTATATAGACTATATAGACTGTAGACAGTGTGGTTATATAGACTGATATAGACAGTGTGGTTATATAGACTGATATTGGTTATATAGACTGATATAGACAGTGTGGTTATATAGACTGATATAGACAGTGTGGTTATATAGTCTGATATAGACAGTGTGTCATATAGACTGATATAGACAGTGTGGTTATATAGACTGATATAGACAGTGTGGTTATATAGACTGATATAGACAGTGTGTCAATGTTATAGACTGATAGACAGTGTGGTTATATGACTGATATAGACAGTGTGGTTATATACTGATATAGACAGTGTGTGTATAGACAGTGTGGTTATATAGACTGATATAGCTAGACAGTGTGGTTATATAGACTGATATAGACAGTGTGGTTAGATATAGACAGTGTGGTTATATAGACAGTGTGGTTATATAGACTGATATAGACTATATAGACCTGATATAGACAGTGTGGTTATATAGACTGATATAGACAGTGTGGTTATATAGACTGATATAGACAGTGTGGTTATATAGACTGATATAGACAGTGTGGTTATATAGACTGATATAGACAGTGTGGTTATATAGACTGATATAGACAGTGTGGTTATATAGACTGATATAGACAGTGTGGTTATATAGACTGATATAGACAGTGTGGTTATATAGACTGATATAGACAGTGTGGTTATATAGTGATATAGACAGTTATATAGACTGATATAGACAGTGTGGTTATATAGACTGATATAGACAGTGTGGTTATATAGACTGATATAGACAGTGTGGTTATATAGACTGATATAATAGACTGATATAGACAGTGTGGTTATATAGACTGATATAGACAGTGTGGTTATATAGACTGATATAGACAGACTGTGTGGTTATATAGACTGATATAGACAGTGTGGTTATATAGACTGATATAGACAGTGTGGTTATATAGACTGATATAGACAGTGTGTCATATAGACTGATTTAGACAGTGTGGTCATATGACTGATATAGACAGTGTATGTACAGTATATACATATGAGATGAGTGTGTAGACAATGTAAACAAAGTGGCATAGTTAAAGTGGCTAGTGATACATGTATTACATAAAGATGCAGTAGATGGTATAGCTGTTCAGTATATACATATGAGATGAGTATGTAAACATTCTGTAAAGTTAGCTAGTTGTCTGCCTGTGTCTCTGTAGAGATCCTTGACCTGTCCCTCTCCCAGACATCAGTATCTGGTTGAACCAGGCAGTGAAGGGTGTGAGAGACAGGGAGGGTAACAGTGTCCAGAACGCCCACCTCCTCACCCTGTTCCATCGTCTTTGTAAATTGCTCTATTTCCGCATCAGACCTGTCTTCGTGTTCGATGGAGACGCACCTCTGATCAAGAAACAGACCCTGGTGTGTTGTCTGTCTGTCTGTCTCTGTCTGGACCCTGGTGTGTTGTCTGTCTCTGTCTGTCTGTCTCTGTCTGGACCCTGGTGTGTCTGTCTGTCTGTCTGTCTGTCTGGACCCTGGTGTGTTGTCTGTCTGTCTGTCTGTCTGTCTGGACCCTGGTGTGTTGTCTGTCTGTCTCTGTCTGTCTGGACCCTGGTGTGTTGTCTGTCTGTCTCTGTCTGGACCCTGGTGTGTGTTGTCTGTCTGTCTCTGTCTGTCTGGACCCTGGTGTGTTGTCTGTCTGTCTGGACCCTGGTGTGTGTTGTCTGTCTGTCTCTGTCTGTCTGTCTCTGTTCTGTCTGTCTGTCTGTCTGTCTGTCTGGACCCTGGTGTGTTGTCTGTCTGTCTGTCTGTCTGTCTGTCTGTCTGGACCCTGGTGTGTGTTGTCTGTCTGTCTGTCTCTGTCTGTCTGGACCCTGGTGTGTTGTCTGTCTGTCTGTCTGTCTGGACCCTGGTGTGTGTGTCTGTCTGTCTGTCTGTCTGTCTGGACCCTGGTGTGTTGTCTGTCTGTCTGTCTGTCTGGACCCTGGTGTGTGTTGTCTGTCTGTCTGTCTGTCTCTGTCTGTCTGGACCCTGTGTTGTGTGTCTGTCTGTCTGTCTGTCTGTCTGTCTGTCTGTCTGTCTGTCTGTCTGTCTGTCTGTCTGTCTGTGTGTGTGTGTGTGTGTGTGTGTGTGTGTGTGTGTGTGTGTGTGTGTGTGTGTGTGTGTGTGTGTGTGTGTTGTCTGTGTGTGTGTGTGTGTGTGTGTGTGTGTGTTTATTCTGTCTGTGTGTGTGTGTGTTCATGTTGTGTGTGTGTGTGTGTGTTCATGTTGTGTGTGTGTGTGTGTTTGTGTCTGTCTGTATGTATGTGTGTGTGTGTGTGTGTGTGTGTTTATTCTGTCTGTGTGTGTGTGTGTGTGTGTGTGTGTGTGTGTGTGTGTGTGTGTGTGTGTGTGTGTGTGTGTGTGTTTATTGTGTGTGTGTGTGTGTGTGTGTGTGTGTGTGTGTGTGTGTGTGTGTGTGTGTGTGTGTGTGTGTGTGTGTGTGTGTGTGTGTGTGTGTGTGTGTGTGTGTGTGTGTGTGTGTGTTAACCCTGTGCTTCCCTCCAGACCATCAGAAGACAGAGAAAGGAGGAGAAGACTATGGAGTCCAAGCAGACCAATGACAAACTCCTCAAGACCTTCCTGAAGAGACAAGCCATCAAAGCTGCTCTGGGAGAGAGGAGGTGAGGAGAGGAGGAGAGGAAGGGGGAAGAGTGGAGAGGAGGAGAGGAAGGTCTGTATTTAGGTCTGTAACCATAGAGGTCTGGTCTGTAACCATAGAGGTCTGGTCTGTAACCATAGAGGTCTGGTCTGTAACCATAGAGGTCTGGTCTGTAACCATAGAGGTCTGGTCTGTATAGAGGTCTGTAACCATAGAGGTCTGGTCTGTAACCATAGAGGTCTGGTCTGTAACCATAGAGGTCTGGTCTGTAACCATAGAGGTCTGGTCTGTAACCATAGAGGTCTGGTCTGTAACCATAGAGGTCTGGTCTGTAACCATAGAGGTCTGGTCTCTATATAGGCCTGTAACCATAGAGGTCTGTTCTGTAACCATAGAGGTCTGGTCTGTAACCATAGAGGTCTGGTCTGTAACCATAGAGTCTGGTCTGTATATAGGTCTGTAACCATAGAGGTCTGGTCTGTAACCATAGAGGAGTCTGTATATAGGTCTGTAACCATAGAGGTCTGGTCTGTAACCATAGAGGCCTGGTCTGTAACCATAGAGGTCTGGTCTATATATAGGTCTGTAACCATAGAGGTCTGGTCTGTAACCATAGAGGTCTGGTCTGTAACCATAGAGATCTGGTCTATATATAGGCCTGTAACCATAGAGGTCTGGTCTATATATAGGTCTGTAACCATAGAGGTCTGGTCTCTATATAGGTCTGTAACCATAGAGGTCTGGTCTGTATCTAGGTCTGTAACCATAGAGGTCTGGTCTGTAACCATAGAGGTCTGGTCTGTAACCATAGAGGTCTAGTCTGTAACCATAGAGGTCTGGTCTGTAACCATATAGTCTAGTCTGTAACCATAGAGGTCTGGTCTGTAACCATAGAGGTCTGGTCTGTAACCATAGAGGTCTGGTCTGTAACCATAGAGGTCTGGTCTGTATAAGGTCTGTAACCATAGAGATCTGGTCTGTATATAGGTCTGTAACCATAGAGGTCTGGTCTAGGTCTGTAACCATGGAGGTCTGGTCTGTATATAGGTCTGTAACCATGTCTGGTCTAGGTCTGTAACCATAGAGGTCTGGTCTGTAACCATAGAGGTCTGGTCTGTAACCATAGAGATCTGGTCTGTGTCTGTAACCATAGAGATCTGGTCTGTGTATAGGTCTGTAACCATAGAGGTCTGGTCTGTAACCATAGAGGTCTGGTCTGTAACCATAGAGATCTGGTCTGTATAGGCCTGTAACCATAGAGGTCTGGTCTGTAACCATAGAGGTCTGGTCTGTAACCATGTCTGGTCTGTAACCATAGAGTCTGGTCTGTATATAGGCCTGTAACCATAGAGGTCTGTCTGTATATAGGTCTGTAACCATAGAGGTCTGGTCTGTATAGGTCCATAGAGGTCTGGTCTGTCTAGGTCTGTAACCATAGAGGTCTGGTCTGTAACCATAGAGGTCTGGTCTCTATATAGGTCTGTAACCATAGAGATCTGGTCTGTATATAGGCCTGTAACCATAGAGGTCTGGTCTGTAACCATAGAGGTCTGTCTGTAACCATAGAGGTCTGGTCTGTAACCATAGAGATCTGGTCTGTATATAGGCCTGTAACCATAGAGGTCTGGTCTGTATATAGGTCTGTAACCATAGAGGTCTGGTCTGTATAGGTCTGTAACCATAGAGGTCTGGTCTAGGTCTGTAACCATAGAGGTCTGGTCTGTAACCATAGTCTGTCTGGTCTGTAACCATGTCTGGTCTGGTCTGTAACCATAGAGATATGGTCTGTGTATAGGTCTGTAACCATAGAGGTCTGGTCTGTAACCATAGTCTGCCTGGTCTGTAACCATAGAGATCTGGTCTGTAACCATAGAGGTCTGGTCTGTCTAGAGGTCTGTATATAGGCCTGTAACCATAGAGGTCTGGTCTGTAACCATAGAGGCCTGGTCTGTAACCATAGAGATCTGGTCTGTAACCATAGAGGTCTGGTCTGTAACCATAGAGGTCTGGTCTGTAACCATAGAGATCTGGTCTGTAACCATAGAGGTCTGGTCTGTAACCATAGAGGTCTGGTCTGTAACCATAGAGGTCTGTTCTGTAACCTGTCTGGTCTGTAACCATAGAGTCTGTCTGTAACCATGTCTGGTCTGTAACCATAGAGATCTGGTCTGTAACCATAGAGATCTGGTCTGTAACCATAGAGGTCTGGTCTGTAACCATAGAGGTCTGGTCTGTAACCATAGAGGTCTGGTCTGTAACCATAGAGGTCTGGTCTGTAACCATAGAGGTCTGGTCTGTAACCATAGAGGTCTGGTCTGTAACCATAGAGGTCTGGTCTGTAACCATAGAGGTCTGGTCTGTAACCATAGAGTCTGGTCTGTAACCATAGAGGTCTGGTCTGTAACCATAGAGGTCTGGTCTGTAACCATAGAGGTCTGGTCTGTAACCATAGAGGTCTGGTCTGTAACCATAGAGGTCTGGTCTGTAACCATAGAGGTCTGGTCTGTATATAGGTCTGTAACCATAGAGGTCTGGTCTGTATATAGGTCTGTAACCATAGAGATCTGGTCTGTAACCATAGAGGTCTGGTCTGTAACCATAGAGGTCTGGTCTGTAACCATAGAGATCTGGTCTGTAACCATAGAGATCTGGTCTGTAACCATAGAGGTCTGGTCTGTAACCATAGAGATCTGGTCTGTAACCATAGAGATCTGGTCTGTAACCATAGTGGTCTGGTCTGTATATAGTTCTGTAACCATAGAGGTCTGGTCTGTAACCATAGAGATC
>NW_026284045.1:47500-62500 GCF_023373465.1 Oncorhynchus keta
ATGTCATAAGGTGAATGCACCAATTTGTAAGTCGCTCTGGATAAGAGCGTCTGCTAAATGACTTAAATGTAAATGTACCACACACACCTCCTGAGGTACCACACACCCCCTGAGGTACCACACACCCCCTGAGGTACCACACACCTCCTGAGGTACCACACACCTCCTGAGGTACCACACACACCTCCTGAGGTACCACACACACTGTCTCTCTGTGTGTGTGTGTGTGTGTGGCATGCACCCTAACCCAGTCCCCCCCTCTCCCAGCGGTCAGGGGACTTCTCCCAGTACCAGCTAGCAGGGCTGCTGCAGAGGAACAAGCTGAACGTGCGTCTGGAGGGGGTGGAGAGAGAGATGTCCAACCGTAGTGCTGGGAACGCCCCGGGGGTGGAGCTATGCAACCAGGGGGAGGGGCACAGCGTGGAGACACGACGCCTCCTCTCAGAAGACTCCACCCACTACATCCTCATCAAAGGTTAGAGGTCGAAGTGGGTCAGCGATCAACTTGAGGGATTCTCCGCATTAGACCTGTTCAAACTCATCCCCTCGTCTGTCTGTCTGTCTGTCTGTCTGTCTGTCTGTCTGTCTGTCTGTCTGTCTGTCTGTCTGTCTGTCTGTCTGTCTGTCTGTCTGTCTGTCTGTCTGTCTGTCTGTCTGTCTGTCTGTCTGTCTGTCTGTCTGTCTGTCTGTCTGTCTGTCTGTCTGTCTGTCTGTCTGTCTGTCTGTCTGTCTGTCTGTCTGTCTGTCTGTCTGTCTGTCTGTCTGTCTGTCTGTCTGTCTGTCTGTCTGTCTGTCTGTCTGTCTGTCTGTCTGTCTGTCTGTCTGTCTGTCTGTCTGTCTGTCTGTCTGTCTGTCTGTCTGTCTGTCTGTCTGTCTGTCTGTCTGTCTGTCTGTCTGTCTGTCTGTCTGTCTGTCTGTCTGTCTGTCTGTCTGTCTGTCTGTCTGTCTGTCTGTCTGTCTGTCTGTCTGTCTGTCTGTCTGTCTGTCTGTCTGTCTGTCTGTCTGTCTGTCTGTCTGTCTGTCTGTCTGTGTCTTTCTTTCTTTCTTTCTTCCTTCCTCAGGTCCAAAGAAGACCGACAACAGTGAGAGGGTGCCAGACATCCAGCCTGCGGCCTCTCCCTGGTTGGGTGGTCCCCTATCAGGGAGGGTTAGGACGGGGGGAGGGGAGAGACCTGAGCCCCTTTGGAGACCCATCTCGGAGGAGGAGAGCCTGGAGGAGGGACCCTCATCATCGTCTAAACATCCCCAGGACCCGAACCCAAGGCTGGGGGATACAGCACCCATCTCCCCCCGGACACTGAAGGCCATCCAGGCTGCCATGGATAGCAGCTTCTCAGACGAGGAGGAGAAGGATAGCTCCTGGGGTAGAGGAGGGAGTAGGGCTGAGGAGGAGGAGGGGGGTGGCAGTGTGTCTCCTCGTACCCTCCTGGCCATTCAGCGAGCCACGGGAGAAGAGTTGGACGTAGGCCCGTCCCCAAACGCCACTACGATTGGCAGTTCTCCTGTTAAGCCCCACCCTCCCAGTCCCCAGCGTCCTGCCAACCGATTGTTCGTCATCAGCAGCTCAGAGGAGGAGACTGAAGGGAAGGACACGCCCCCGAGGACAACTCTGACCAATGAGGACAGGCTTGGGGTGGAGAAGGGGGATGAGCAACAGTCGCCTCTCCCCCTTCGCCTCCCCATTCCTCCTGCGGACAGTGTGCTCCTCAGCATGGAGGAGGAAACCGTCACCAGGAGGAGCAGGGAGGAGGAGATTCTGAGGAGGAGCAGGGAGGAGGAGAATCTGAGGAGGAACAGGGAGGAGGAGAATCTGAGGAGGAACAGAGAGGAGGAGATTCTGAGGAGGAACAGAGAGGAGTTGGAGCAAGCCATGGACAACAGGAACAGAGCTTTCCGCTCTGCAGTGGGTCAGGGGGACAGTTTGGGTCAGGCTCTCTGTCTTATTCCCCCATCAGGCCTTGGTCTAAACAGAGAGGAGGGGACTGGGAGGAGCAGCCCAGTGACTGGGCCTTTACCTCCATCGCAGGAGGAGAGGAACACCAGGGAGGAGAGGAATGGACAGATTCTGAAGATGGAGGACGGCAAGGAGCACAGTGAGCAGGACAGTGATTCAGAGAGCTTCGTTGACGTGTCTGAGGGGGAGGAGCTAAAGGAGGAGGAGACGGATGATTCGCTGATAGAGGTTGGGGGCGGTACTCCAGCTAAGGCACAGGAAGACATGGCCAAGAAGGAGGAAGAGGCTTTAAGTAGCAGAGCTATCCCTTTGGAAGAGAGGGAGGAGGAGCCCCAGCCTCCCACAGAGCCCAGCCCAGCTCCTCCTGCCCCAGCGTCTGTTCCTCTACCCAACGAGTGGGAAGACATCAACGTGGTAAGATAAGTACTGCTTACATGTAAATGGTGAAAAGACAGAGCATGGAGATGACCAGGAAATAGACAGGAAAATGTCTGTTTCTCTGTGTGTGGTTGAGATGTGTTGTTGGAGCTGTTTGTACAGTAGAGATTTGAGGATGTAGTACCTGTGTTGTCCTATAGGGGGAGCTGTTTGTACAGTAGAGATTTGAGGATGCTGTACCTGTGTTGTCCTGTAGGGGGGAGCTGTTTGTACAGTAGAGATTTGAGGATGTAGTACCCGTGTTGTCCTGTAGAGGGAGCTGTTTGTGCAGTAGAGATTTGAGGATGCTGTACCTGTGTTGTCCTGTAGGGGGAGCTGTTTGTACAGTAGAGATTTGAGGATGTAGTACCCGTGTTGTCCTGTAGAGGGAGCTGTTTGTGCAGTAGAGATTTGAGGATGTAGTACCCGTGTTGTCCTGTAGAGGGAGCTGTTTGTACAGTAGAGATTTGAGGATGCTGTACCTGTGTTGTCCTGTAGGGGGAGCTGTTTGTACAGTAGAGATTTGAGGATGCTATACCTGTGTTGTCCTGTAGGGGGGAGATGTTTGTACAGTAGAGATTTGAGGATGCTGTACCTGTGTTGTCCTGTAGGGGGAGCTGTTTGTACAGTAGAGATTTGAGGATGCTGTACCTATGTTGTCCTGTAGGGGGAGCTGTTTGTACAGTATAGATTTGAGGATGCTGTACCTGTGTTGTCCTGTAGGGGGAGCTGTTTGTACAGTAGAGATTTGAGGATGCTGTACCTGTGTTGTCCTGTAGGGGGAGGTGTTACTTTGTACAGTAGTGGAACTGGGTTGATGCAGTACCTGTATTGTCCTGTAGGGGGAGGTGTTACTGTGTACAGTAGTGGAACTAGGTTGATGCAGTACCTGTATTGTCCTGTAGGAAGAGCTGTTACTGTGTACAGTAGTGGAACTGGGCTGATGCAGTACCTGTATTGTCCACCAGGATGAGCTGGTGGCGCTAGAGAGCAGTCTTGGAGAGCAGCAGTCCAGGCTGAGGGAACAGAAGCAGCAGCAGGAACGCATCGCTGCCACGGTTACCGGACAGATGTGTCTGGAGAGCCAGGTAGAGGAGACAGTCAACACACATTTAGTCAGTCTGATAAAGGAGACAGTCAACACTCACATTTAGTCAGTCTGATAAAGGAGACAGTCAACACTCACATTTAGTCAGTCTGGTAAAGGAGACAGTCAACACACACATTTAGTCAGTCTGATAAAGGAGCCAGTCAACACTCACATTTAGTCAGTCTGGTAAAGGAGACAGTCAACAGACATTTAGTCAGTCTGATAAAGGAGACAGTCAACACTCACATTTAGTCAGTCTGATAAAGGAGACAGTCAACAGACACATTTAGTCAGTCTGATAAAGGAGACAGTCAACAGACACATTTAGTCAGTCTGATAAAGGAGACAGTCAACAGACACATTTAGTCAGTCTGATAAAGGAGACAGTCAACAGACACATTTAGTCAGTCTGATAAAGGAGACAGTCAACACACACATTTAGTCAGTCTGGTAAAGGAGACAGTCAACACACACATTTAGTCAGTCTGGTAAAGGAGACAGTCAACACACACATTTAGTCAGTCTGATAAAGGAGACAGTCAACACTCACATTTAGTTCATAGTGGGTGTGATTGTCTGTGTATCATGTGCCTGTTTAAACACTAACTGATGGATGTGGCAGACCCTGACCCTGCCTCTTTCCCTGACCCAGACCCTGACTCTTCCCCTGACAGTTCCCCTGACCCTGACTCTTCCCCTGACCCAGACCCTTCCCCTGACCCAGACCCTGACTCTTCCCCTGACCCAGACCCTGACTCTTCCCCGGACAGTTCCCCTGACCCTGACCCTTCCCCTGACCCAGACCCTGACTCTTCCCCTGACCCAGACCCTGACTCTTCCCTGGACTCTTCCCCTGACCCAGACCCTGACTCTTCCCCGGACTCTTCCCTGGACTCTTCCCCTGACCCAGACCCTGACTCTTCCCCTGACCCAGACCCTGACTCTTCCCTGACTCTTCCCCTGACTCTTCCCTGACCCTTCCAATGGCCCTTCCCTGACTCTTCCCCTGAATCTTCCCTGACCCAGACCCTGACTCTTCCCCTGACCCAGACCCTGACTCTTCCCTGACCCCCTGACTCTTCCCCTGACCCAGACCCTGACTCTTCCCCGGACAGTTCCCCTGACCCTGACTCTTCCCCTGACCCAGACCCTTCCCCTGACCCAGACCCTGACTCTTCCCTGACCCAGACCCTGACTCTTCCCCGGACAGTTCCCCTGACCCTTCCCTGACCCAGACCCTGACTCTTCCCCTGACACTTCCCTGACACTTCCCTGACCCAGACCCCGACTCTTCCCCTGACACTTCCCCTGACACTTCCCTGACCCAGACCCGGACTCTTCCCCTGACTCTTCCCCTGACTCTTCCCCTGACTCTTCCCCTGACCCTTCCAATGGCCCTTCCCCTGACTCTTCCCTGACTCTTCCCCTGACCCAGACCCTGACTCTTCCCCTGACCCAGACCCTGACTCTTCCCAGACCCAGACTCTTCCCTGACCCAGACCCTGACCCAGACCCTGACTCTTCCCTGACCCTTCCCCTGACCCAGACCCTGACTCTTCCCCTGACCCAGACCCTGACTCTTCCCCTGACCCAGACCCTGACTCTTCCCCTGACCCAGACCCTGACTCTTCCCCGGACAGTTCCCCTGACCCTGACTCTTCCCCCCTGACCCAGACCCTTCCCCTGACCCAGACCCTGACTCTTCCCCTGACCCAGACCCTGACTCTTCCCGGACAGTTCCCCTGACCCAGACCCTGACTCTTCCCCTGACCCAGACCCTGACTCTTCCCTGGACTCTTCCCCTGACCCAGACCCTGACTCTTCCCCTGACTCTTCCCTGGACTCCCCTGACCCCCTGACTCCCAGACCCTGACTCTTCCCCTGACCCAGACCCTGACTCTTCCCCAGACCCTGACTCTTCCCTGACCCAGACCCTGACTCTTCCCCAGACCCTGACTCTTCCCCTGACCCAGACCCTGACTCTTCCCTGACTCTTCCCTGACCCAGACCCTGACCCTTCCCCTGACTCTTCCCTGACCCAGACCCTGACTCTTCCCCTGACCCAGACCCTGACTCTTCCCTGACCCAGACCCTGACCCTTCCCCTGACCCTTCCCTGACTCTTCGCCTGACCCTTCCCTGACCCAGACCCTGACCCAGACCCTGACTCTTCCCTGACCCAGACCCTGACCCAGACCCTGACCCAGACCCTGACCCAGACCCTGACTCTTCCCTGACCCTTCCCCTGACCCAGACCCTTCCCCTGACCCAGACCCTGACTCTTCCCCTGACCCAGACCCTGACTCTTCCCCTGACTCTTCCCCTGACCCAGACCCTGACCCTTCCCCTGACCCAGACCCTGACTCTTCGCCTGACCCTTCCCTGACCCAGACCCTGACTCTTCCCTGACCCAGACCCTGACTCTTCCCCTGACCCAGACCCTGACTCTTCCCTGACCCAGACCCTGACTCTTCCCCGGACAGTTCCCCTGACCCTGACTCTTCCCCTGACCCAGACCCTTCCCTGACCCAGACCCTGACTCTTCCCTGACCCAGACCCTGACTCTTCCCCGGACAGTTCCCCTGACCCTTCCCTGACCCAGACCCTGACTCTTCCCCTGACCCAGACCCTGACTCTTCCCTGGACCCTTCCCCTGACCCAGACCCTGACTCTTCCCCGGACTCTTCCCTGGACTCTTCCCCTGACCCAGACCCTGACTCTTCCCTGACCCTGACCCTGACTCTTCCCCTGACCCAGACCCTGACTCTTCCCCAGACCCTGACTCTTCCCCTGACCCAGACCCTGACTCTTCCCCTGACTCTTCCCCTGACCCTGACCCTGACCCTTCCCCTGACTCTTCCCCTGACCCAGACCCTGACTCTTCCCCTGACCCAGACCCTGACTCTTCCCCTGACCCAGACCCTGACCCTTCCCCTGACCCTTCCCCTGACTCTTCCCCTGACCCTTCCCCTGACCCAGACCCTGACCCAGACCCTGACTCTTCCCCTGACCCAGACCCTGACCCTTCCCCTGACCCAGACCCTGACTCTTGACCCTGACCCTGACCCTTCCCCTGACCCAGACCCTTCCCCTGACCCAGACCCTGACTCTTCCCCTGACCCAGACCCTGACTCTTCCCCGGACTCTTCCCCTGACCCAGACCCTGACTCTTCCCCAGACCCTGACTCTGACCCTTCCCCTGACCCTTCCCCTGACTCAGACCCTGACTCAGACCCTGACCCAGACCCTGACTCTTCCCCGGACTCTTCCCCTGACCCCGACTCTTCCCCTGACCCGACCCTGACTCTTCCCCTGACCCAGACCCTGACTCTTCCCCTGACCCAGACCCTGACTCTTCCCCTGACCCAGACCCTGACTCTTCCCCTGACACTTCCCCTGACCCAGACCCGGACTCTTCCCCGGACTCTTCCCCGGACTCTTCCCCGGACTCTTCCCCTGACCCTGACCCTTCCCCTGACCCAGACCCTGACTCTTCCCCTGACCCAGACCCTGACTCTTCCCCGGACAGTTCCCCTGACCCTTCCCCTGACCCAGACCCCGACTCTTCCCCGGACTCTTCCCTGGACTCTTCCCCTGACCCAGACCCTGACTCTTCCCCTGACCCAGACCCTGACTCTTCCCCAGACCCTGACTCTTCCCCTGACCCAGACCCTGACACTTCCCCTGACACTTCCCCTGACACTTCCCCAGACCCCGACTCTTCCCCTGACACTTCCCCTGACACTTCCCCTGACCCAGACCCGGACTCTTCCCCGGACTCTTCCCCTGACTCTTCCCCTGACCCTTCCAATGGCCCTTCCCCTGACTCTTCCCCTGACTCTTCCCCTGACCCTTCCAATGGCCCTTCCCCTGACTCTTCCCCTGACCCAGACCCTGACCCTTCCCCTGACTCTTCCCTGACCCAGACCCTGACTCTTCCCCTGACCCAGACTCTTCCCTGACCCAGACCCTGACCCTTCCCCTGACCCAGACCCTGACTCTTCTTCCCCTGACCCAGACCCTGACTCTTCCCCTGACCCAGACCCTGACTCTTCCCCTGACCCAGACCCTGACTCTTCCCCTGACCCAGACCCTGACTCTTCCCCGGACAGTTCCCCTGACCCTGACTCTTCCCCTGACCCAGACCCTTCCCCTGACCCAGACCCTGACTCTTCCCCTGACCCAGACCCTGACTCTTCCCCGGACAGTTCCCCTGACCCTGACCCTTCCCCTGACCCAGACCCTGACTCTTCCCCTGACCCAGACCCTGACTCTTCCCTGACTCTTCCCCTGACCCAGACCCTGACTCTTCCCCGGACTCTTCCCTGGACTCTTCCCCTGACCCAGACCCTGACTCTTCCCCTGACCCAGACCCTGACTCTTCCCCAGACCCTGACTCTTCCCCTGACCCAGACCCTGACTCTTCCCCTGACCCAGACCCGGACTCTTCCCCGGACTCTTCCCGGACTCTTCCCCGGACTCTTCCCCTGACTCTTCCCCTGACCCTTCCAATGGCCCTTCCCCTGACTCTTCCCCTGACTCTTCCCCTGACCCAGACCCTGACCCTTCCCCTGACTCTTCCCCTGACCCAGACCCTGACTCTTCCCCTGACCCAGACCCTGACTCTTCCCCTGACCCAGACCCTGACTCTTCCCCTGACCCTGACCCTTCCCCTGACCCTTCCCTGACTCTTCCCTGACCCTTCCCCTGACCCAGACCCTGACCCAGACCCTGACTCTTCCCCTGACCCAGACCCTGACCCAGACCCTGACCCAGACCCTGACCCAGACCCTGACTCTTCGCCTGACCCTTCCCCTGACCCAGACCCTTCCCCTGACCCAGACCCTGACTCTTCCCCTGACCCAGACCCTGACTCTTCCCCGGACTCTTCCCCTGACCCAGACCCTGACTCTTCCCCAGACCCTGACTCTTCCCCAGACCCTGACTCTGACCCTTCCCCTGACCCTTCCCTGACTCAGACCCTGACTCAGACCCTGACTCAGACCCTGACCCTGACCCAGACCCTGACTCTTCCCCGGACTCTTCCCCTGACCCCGACTCTTCCCCTGACCCTGACCCAGACCCTGACTCTTCCCCTGACCCAGACCCTGACTCTTCCCTGGACTCTTCCCCTGACCCAGACCCTGACTCTTCCCCGGACTCTTCCCTGGACTCTTCCCCTGACCCAGACCCTGACTCTTCCCCTGACCCAGACCCTGACCCTTCCCCAGACCCTGACTCTTCCCCTGACCCAGACCCTGACTCTTCCCCTGACACTTCCCCTGACCCAGACCCGGACTCTTCCCCTGACTCTTCCCCGGACTCTTCCCGGACTCTTCCCTGACTCTTCCCTGACCCTTCCAATGGCCCTTCCCTGACTCTTCCCTGACTCTTCCCTGACCCAGACCCTGACCCTTCCCCTGACTCTTCCCTGACCCAGACCCTGACTCTTCCCTGACCCAGACCCTGACTCTTCCCCTGACCCAGACCCTGACTCTTCCCCTGACCCAGACCCTGACCCTTCCCCTGACCCTTCCCTGACTCTTCGCCTGACCCTTCCCTGACCCAGACCCTGACCCAGACCCTGACTCTTCCCTGACCCAGACCCTGACCCAGACCCTGACCCAGACCCTGACTCTTCGCCTGACACCCTTCCCCTGACCCAGACCCTTCCCCTGACCCAGACCCTGACTCTTCCCCTGACCCAGACCCTGACTCTTCCCGGACTCTTCCCTGACCCAGACCCTGACGCTTCCCCAGACCCTGACTCTTCCCCAGACCCTGACTCTGACCCTTCCCCTGACCCTTCCCTGACTCAGACCCTGACTCAGACCCTGACCCTTCCCCTGACCCAGACCCTGACTCTTCCCCGGACTCTTCCCCTGACCCCGACTCTTCCCCTGACCCAGACCCTGACTCTTCCCCTGACCCAGACCCGGACTCTTCCCCTGACCCAGACCCTGACTCTTCCCCTGACACTTCCCCTGACCCAGACCCGGACTCTTCCCCGGACTCTTCCCCTGACCCAGACCCTGACTCTTCCCCTGACCCAGACCCGGACTCTTCCCCGGACAGTTCCCCTGACCCTTCCCCTGACCCAGACCCTGACTCTTCCCTGGACCCTTCCCTGACCCAGACCCTGACTCTTCCCCGGACTCTTCCCTGGACTCTTCCCCTGACCCAGACCCTGACTCTTCCCCAGACCCTGACTCTTCCCCAGACCCTGACTCTTCCCCTGACTCTTCCCTGACACTTCCCCTGACCCAGACCCGGACTCTTCCCCGGACTCTTCCCCTGACTCTTCCCCTGACCCTTCCAATGGCCCTTCCCCTGACTCTTCCCCTGACTCTTCCCCTGACCCAGACCCTGACCCTTCCCTGACTCTTCCCCTGACCCAGACCCTGACTCTTCCCCTGACCCAGACTCTTCCCCTGACCCAGACCCTGACTCTTCCCCTGACCCAGACCCTGACTCTTCCCTGACCCTTCCCCTGACCCAGACCCTGACTCTTCCCCTGACCCAGACCCTGACTCTTCCCCTGACCCAGACCCTGACTCTTCCCCTGACCCAGACCCTGACTCTTCCCCGGACAGTTCCCCTTCCCCTGACCCTGACTCTTCCCTGACTCTTCCCCCAGACCCCCTTCCCCTGACCCAGACCCTGACTCTTCCCTGACCCAGACCCTGACTCTTCCCCGGACAGTTCCCCTGACCCTTCCCCTGACCCAGACCCTGACTCTTCCCCTGACCCAGACCCTGACTCTTCCCCGGACTCTTCCCCTGACCCAGACCCTGACTCTTCCCCTGACCCAGACCCTGACTCTTCCCCAGACCCTGACTCTTCCCCTGACCCAGACCCTGACTCTTCCCCTGACCCAGACCCGGACTCTTCCCCTGACTCTTCCCCGGACTCTTCCCCTGACTCTTCCCCTGACCCTTCCAATGGCCCTTCCCCTGACTCTTCCCCTGACTCTTCCCCTGACCCAGACCCTGACCCTTCCCCTGACTCTTCCCCTGACCCAGACCCTGACTCTTCCCCTGACCCAGACCCTGACTCTTCCCCTGACCCAGACCCTGACTCTTCCCCTGACCCAGACCCTGACCCTTCCCCTGACCCTTCCCCTGACTCTTCCCTGACCCTTCCCTGACCCCCCTGACCCAGACCCTGACCCAGACCCTGACTCTTCCCCTGACCCAGACCCTGACCCAGACCCTGACCCAGACCCTGACCCTGACTCTTCCCTGACCCTTCCCTGACCCAGACCCTTCCCCTGACCCAGACCCTGACTCTTCCCCTGACCCAGACCCTGACTCTTCCCCGGACTCTTCCCTGACCCAGACCCTGACTCTTCCCCAGACCCTGACTCTTCCCCAGACCCTGACTCTGACCCTGACCCTTCCCCTGACTCCCCAGACCCTGACTCAGACCCTGACTCAGACCCTGACCCTGACCCAGACCCTGACTCTTCCCGGACTCTTCCCCTGACTCCGACTCTTCCCCTGACCCGACCCTGACTCTTCCCTGACCCAGACCCTGACTCTTCCCCTGACCCAGACCCTGACTCTTCCCTGACACTTCCCCTGACCCAGACCCGGACTCTTCCCCGGACTCTTCCCCGGACTCTTCCCTGACCCTGACCCAGACCCTGACCCAGACCCTGACTCTTCCCCTGACCCAGACCCTGACTCTTCCCCGGACAGTTCCCTGACCCTTCCCTGACCCAGACCCTGACTCTTCCCTGGACTCTTCCCTGACCCAGACCCCGACTCTTCCCCCGGACTCTTCCCTGGACTCTTCCCCAGACCCTGACTCTTCCCCTGACCCAGACCCTGACTCTTCCCCAGACCCTGACTCTTCCCTGACCCAGACCCCGACTCTTCCCCTGACACTTCCCCTGACCCAGACCCTGACTCTTCCCCTGACACTTCCCTGACACTTCCCCTGACCCAGACCCGGACTCTTCCCGGACTCTTCCCCTGACTCTTCCCCTGACCCTTCCAATGGCCCTTCCCTGACTCTTCCCTGACTCTTCCCCTGACCCTTCCAATGGCCCTTCCCTGACTCTTCCCTGACTCTTCCCTGACCCAGACTTCCCCTGACCCTTCCCTGACTCTTCTCTTCTGACCCAGACCCTGACTCTTCCCTGACCCAGACTCTTCCCCTGACCCAGACCCTGACCCTTCCCTGACCCAGACCCTGACTCTTCGCCTGACCCTGACCCTGACCCAGACCCTTCCCCTGACCCTGACTCTTCCCCTGACCCAGACCCTGACTCTTCCCCGGACTCTTCCCCTGACCCAGACCCTGACTCTTCCCCAGACCCTGACTCTTCCCCAGACCCTGACTCTTCCCCAGACCCTGACTCTTCCCTGACCCTTCCCCTGACCCTTCCCCTGACTCTTCCCCTGACTCTTCCCTGACTCAGACCCTGACTCAGACCCTGACTCAGACCCTGACCCAGACCCTGACTCTTCCCCGGACTCTTCCCCTGACCCCGACTCTTCCCCTGACCCAGACCCTGACTCTTCCCCTGAGTCAGACCCTGACTCTTCCCCTGACCCAGACCCGGACTCTTCCCCTGAACCTGACCCAGACCCTGACTCTTCCCCTGACACTTCCCCTGACCCAGACCCTGACTCTTCCCCTGAGTCAGACCCTGACTCTTCCCCTGACCCAGACCCGGACTCTTCCCCTGACCCAGACCCTGACTCTTCCCCTGACCCAGACCCTGACTCTTCCCCTGACCCAGACCCTGACTCTTCCCCTGACCCAGACCCTGACTCTTCCCCTGACCCAGACCCTGACACTTCCCCTGACCCAGACCCTGACACTTCCCCTGACCCAGACCCTGACTCTTCCCCTGAGTCAGACCCTGACTCTTCCCCTGACCCAGACCCGGACTCTTCCCCTGACCCAGACCCTGACTCTTCCCCTGACTCTTCCCCTGACTCTTCCCTGACTCTTCCCCTGACCCAGACCCTGACTCTTCCCCTGACCCAGACCCTGACTCTTCCCCAGACCCTGACTCTTCCCCGGACTCTTCCCCTGACCCAGTCCCTGACTCTTCCCCAGACCCTGACTCTTCCCCTGACTCTTCCCCTGACCCTTCCCCTGACACTTCCCCTGACTCTTCCCCTGACCCAGACCCTGACTCTTCCCCTGACCCTTCCCCTGACTCTTCCCGTGACCCTTCCCCGGACCCTTCCCATGACAATTCCCCTGACTCTTCCCCGGACTCTTCCCCTGACCCTTAGTTTGGTTAGCTAAACAAGCTAGGATTGATAGTTTGGTACGCCAAACAAGCTAAGACTGATAGTTTGGTTAGCTAAACTATTACCACGGCAACTACTGTAGCTATCTAGTAAACATGCTAACGACTTCAGTGAATGTTGAACACATGTTTAGCTGCAAATGTGTTAAATTATAGCCATGTTATAAAAAGATTAATAATCAACTCTGTGGAAGGTCAGTTCCTCACGGCTCCGTGGAACACACCATTTCCTGCCCCCCCGTCGTCGTAGATGCCGATCCCTTACCGCGTCTAATGTCCCGGTGGGTCTTGTCCGTCAGGAGCTGCTGAGGTTGTTTGGCGTACCCTTCCTGGTGGCTCCCGGTGAGGCCGAGGCCTTACCGCGTCTAATGTCCCGGTGGGTCTTGTCCGTCAGGAGCTGCTGAGGTTGTTTGGCGTACCCTTCCTGGTGGCTCCCGGTGAGGCCGAGGCCTTACCGCGTCTAATGTCCCGGTGGGTCTTGTCCGTCAGGAGCTGCTGAGGTTGTTTGGCGTACCCTTCCTGGTGGCTCCCGGTGAGGCCGAGGCCCAGTGTGCAGCCGATCCCTTACCGCGTCTAATGTCCCGGTGGGTCTTGTCCGTCAGGAGCTGCTGAGGTTGTTTGGCGTACCCTTCCTGGTGGCTCCCGGTGAGGCCGAGGCCCAGTGTGCAGCCGATCCCTTACCGCGTCTAATGTCCCGGTGGGTCTTGTCCGTCAGGAGCTGCTGAGGTTGTTTGGCGTACCCTTCCTGGTGGCTCCCGGTGAGGCCGAGGCCCAGTGTGCAGCCGATCCCTTACCGCGTCTAATGTCCCGGTGGGTCTTGTCCGTCAGGAGCTGCTGAGGTTGTTTGGCGTACCCTTCCTGGTGGCTCCCGGTGAGGCCGAGGCCTTACCGCGTCTAATGTCCCGGTGGGTCTTGTCCGTCAGGAGCTGCTGAGGTTGTTTGGCGTACCCTTCCTGGTGGCTCCCGGTGAGGCCGAGGCCCAGTGTGCAGCCGATCCCTTACCGCGTCTAATGTCCCGGTGGGTCTTGTCCGTCAGGAGCTGCTGAGGTTGTTTGGCGTACCCTTCCTGGTGGCTCCCGGTGAGGCCGAGGTACTTGCGTCTAATGTCCCGGTGGGTCTTGTCCGTCAGGAGCTGCTGAGGTTGTTTGGCGTACCCTTCCTGGTGGCTCCCGGTGAGGCCGAGGCCCAGTGTGCAGCCGATCCCTTACCGCGTCTAATGTCCCGGTGGGTCTTGTCCGTCAGGAGCTGCTGAGGTTGTTTGGCGTACCCTTCCTGGTGGCTCCCGGTGAGGCCGAGGCCCAGTGTGCAGCCCTGGACCGGACCGACCAGACCCACGGAACAATCACCGATGACAGCGACGTCTGGCTGTTCGGAGGACGACACGTCTACAAGAACTTCTTCAGCCAGAACAAATACCTAGAATACTACCAGTACGTAGATCTACAGAACCAACTGGGTACGTAGACCTACAGAACCAACTGGGTACGTAGACCTACAGAACCAACTGGGTACCTAGAATACTACCAGTACGTAGACCTACAGAACCAACTGGGTACCTAGAATACTACCAGTACGTAGACCTACAGAACCAACTGGGTACGTAGACCTACAGAACCAACTGGGTACCTAGAATACTACCAGTACGTAGACCTACAGAACCAACTGGGTACCTAGAATACTACCAGTACGTAGACCTACAGAACCAACTGGGTACGTAGATCTACAGAACCAACTGGGTACGTAGATCTACAGAACCAACTGGGTACGTAGACCTACAGAACCAACTGGGTACGTAGACCTACAGAACCAACTGGGTACCTAGAATACTACCAGTACGTAGACCTACAGAACCAACTGGGTACGTAGACCTACAGAACCAACTGGGTACGTGGACCTACAGAACCAACTGGGTACGTAGACCTACAGAACCAACTGGGTACGTAGAACCCTCGCAGTACGTAGACCTACAGAACCAACTGGGTACGTAGATCTACAGAACCAACTGGGTACGTAGACCTACAGAACCAACTGGGTACGTAGAACCCTAGCAGTACGTAGATCTACAGAACCAACTGGGTACGTAGACCTACAGAACCAACTGGGTACCCTTCCGTAGAACCCTAGGCAGCCGACAGCCCAGTCTACAGAACCAACTGGGTACGTAGACCTACAGAACCAACTGGGTCTTGACCTACAGAACCAACTGGGTACGTAGACCTACAGAACCAACTGGGTACGTAGACCTACAGAACCAACTGGGTACGTAGAC
>NW_026284045.1:67500-79665 GCF_023373465.1 Oncorhynchus keta
CATCAGATGTGACCAATAAACAGGCGCTGAAACCACTGTGATGTTTAGAATGATGATTGATGATGTTTGAAACACATCGGTGTAGAAGATGGCGCTGTGTTGTAAACCCATGACATGATGTCATCAGAGGGATATATATGACCAATAAACAGGCGCTGTGTTGTAAACCCATGACATGATGTCATCAGAGGGATATATATGACCAATAAACAGGCGCTGTGTTGTAAACCCATGACATGATGTCATCAGAGGGATATATATGACCAATAAACAGGCGCTGTGTTGTAAACCCATGACATGATGACATGATGTCATCAGAGGGATATATATGACCAATAAACAGGCGCTGTGTTGTAAACCCATGACATGATGTCATCAGAGGGATATATATGACCAATAAACAGGCGCTGTGTTGTAAACCCATGACATGATGTCATCAGAGGGATATATATGACCAATAAACAGGCGCTGTCAGAGGGATATTGACCAATAAAGGTAGGCGCTGTGTTGTAAACCCATGACATGATGTCATCAGAGGGATATATATGACCATGTCCAAAACAGGCGCTGTGTTGTAAACCCATGACATGATGTCATCAGAGGGATATATATGACCAATAAACAGGCGCTGTGTTGTAAACCCATGACATGATGTCATCAGAGGGATATATATGACCAATAAACAGGCGCTGTGTTGTAAACCCATGACATGATGTCATCAGAGGGATATATATGACCAATAAACAGGCGCTGTGTTGTAAACCCATGACATGATGTCATCAGAGGGATATATATGACCAATAAACAGGCGCTGTGTTGTAAACCCATGACATGATGTCATCAGAGGGATATATATGACCAATAAACAGGCGCTGTGTTGTAAACCCATGACATGATGTCATCAGAGGGATATATATGACCAATAAACAGGCGCTGTGTTGTAAACCCATGACATGATGTCATCAGAGGGATATATATGACCAATAAACAGGCGCTGTGTTGTAAACCCATGACATGATGTCATCAGAGGGATATATATGACCAATAAACAGGCGCTGTGTTGTAAACCCATGACATGATGTCATCAGAGGGATATATATGACCAATAAACAGGCGCTGTGTTGTAAACCCATGACATGATGTCATCAGAGGGATATATATGACCAATAAACAGGCGCTGTGTTGTAAACCCATGACATGATGTCATCAGAGGGATATATATGACCAATAAACAGGCGCTGTGTTGTAAACCCATGACATGATGTCATCAGAGGGATATATATGACCAATAAACAGGCGCTGTGTTGTAAACCCATGACATGATGTCATCAGAGGGATATATATGACCAATAAACAGGCGCTGTGTTGTAAACCCATGACATGATGTCATCAGAGGGATATATATGACCAATAAACAGGCGCTGTGTTGTAAACCCATGACATGATGTCATCAGAGGGATATATGACCAATAAACAGGCGCTGTGTTGTAAACCCATGACATGATGTCATCAGAGGGATATATATGACCAATAAACAGGCGCTGTGTTGTAAACCCATGACATGATGTCATCAGAGGGATATATATGACCAATAAACAGGCGCTGTGTTGTAAACCCATGACATGATGTCATCAGAGGGATATATATGACCAATAAACAGGCGCTGTGTTGTAAAACCCATGACATGATGTCATCAGAGGGATATATATGACCAATAAACAGGCGCTGTGTTGTAAACCCATGACATGATGTCATCAGAGGGATATATATGACCAATAAACAGGCGCTGTGTTGTAAACCCATGACATGATGTCATCAGAGGGATATATATGACCAATAAACAGGCGCTGTGTTGTAAACCCATGACATGATGTCATCAGAGGGATATATATGACCAATAAACAGGCGCTGTGTTGTAAACCCATGACATGATGTCATCAGAGGGATATATATGACCAATAAACAGGCGCTGTGTTGTAAACCCATGACATGATGTCATCAGAGGGATATATATGACCAATAAACAGGCGCTGTGTTTAAAACCCATGACATGGTCATCAGAGGGATATATATGACCAATAAACAGGCGCTGTGTTGTAAACCCATGACATGATGTCATCAGAGGGATATATATGACCAATAAACAGGCGCTGTGTTGTAAACCCATGACATGATGTCATCAGAGGGATATATATGACCAATAAACAGGCGCTGTGTTGTAAACCCATGACATGATGTCATCAGAGGGATATATATGACCAATAAACAGGCGCTGTGTTGTAAACCCATGACATGATGTCATCAGAGGGATATATATGACCAATAAACAGGCGCTGTGTTGTAAACCCATGACATGATGTCATCAGAGGGATATATATGACCAATAAACAGGCGCTGTGTTGTAAACCCATGACATGATGTCATCAGAGGGATATATATGACCAATAAACAGGCGCTGTGTTGTAAACCCATGACATGATGTCATCAGAGGGATATATATGACCAATAAACAGGCGCTGTGTTGTAAACCCATGACATGATGTCATCAGAGGGATATATATGACCAATAAACAGGCGCTGTGTTGTAAACCCATGACATGATGTCATCAGAGGGATATATATGACCAATAAACAGGCGCTGTGTTGTAAACCCATGACATGATGTCATCAGAGGGATATATATGACCAATAAACAGGCGCTGTGTTGTAAACCCTTGACATTGTTGATCATTTCAATGAGGCGTCTCTGGCCGTTTGTTGGTGTATTTTCTATGTTTGTGATGAATATTTGGAACAATGAAAATGTTTTTGTACACAGGCAGTCTTGTTATTTGTTTACACAATGTGTCTCTGCTTGTTTACATCGTTCTTTAACAGCGAGAAGGCAGCAGGAAGGGATGCCTCAGAGAGACAGCATCGTTCTTTAACAGGAAGGGATGCCTCAGAGAGACAGCATCGTTCTTTAACAGGAAGGGATGCCTCAGAGAGACAGCATCGTTCTTTAACAGGAAGGGATGCCTCAGAGAGGCAGTTCTTTAACAGGAAGGGATGCCTCAGAGAGACAGCATCGTTCTTTAACAGCTAGAAGGCAGCAGGAAGGGATGCCTCAGAGAGACAGCATCGTTCTTTAACAGGAAGGGATGCCTCAGAGAGACAGCATCGTTCTTTAACAGGAAGGGATGCCTCAGAGAGACAGCATCGTTCTTTAACAGGAAGGGATGCCTCAGAGAGACAGCATCGTTCTTTAACAGGAAGGGATGCCTCAGAGAGACAGCATCGTTCTTTAACAGCTAGAAGGCAGCAGGAAGGGATGCCTCAGAGAGACAGCATCGTTCTTTAACAGGAAGGGATCAGCAGGTAGAAGACAGCAGGTAGAGAACAGCAGGTAGAGAACAGCAGGTTAGAGAACAGCAGGTAGGATGCAGCAGGTAGAGAACAGCAGGTAGAGATGCAGCAGGTAGAGAACAGCGGGTAGAGAACAGCAGGTAGAAGACAGCAGGTAGAGAACAGCAGGTAGGATGCAGCAGGTAGAATGCAGCAGGTAGAGAACAGCAGGTAGAGAACAGCAGGTAGGAACAGCAGGTAGAGAACAGCAGGTAGAGAACAGCAGGTAGAGAACAGCAGGTAGAGAGCAGCAGGTAGAGAACAGCAGGTAGAGAACAGCAGGTAGAGAACAGCAGGTAGAGAATGCAGCAGGTAGAATGCAGCAGGTAGAGAACAGCAGGTAGAGAACAGCAGGTAGAGAACAGCAGGTAGGATGCAGCAGGTAGAGAACAGCAGGTAGAGAACAGCAGGTAGAGAACAGCAGGTAGGATGCAGCAGGTAGAGAACAGCAGGTAGAGAACAGCAGGTAGAGAACAGCAGGTAGGATGCAGCAGGTAGAGAACAGCAGGTAGAGAACAGCAGTGTTAGAAAACAGCAGGTAGAGAACAGTCAGGTAGGGAACAGCAGGTAGATGAACAGCAGGTATAGAACAGCAGGTATTTGAACAAGGTAGGGAACAGCAGGTAGAGAACAGCAGGTAGAGAACAGCAGGTAAACGAGAACAGCAGGTAATCCTCCCAGGTAGAGAACTCTCAAGCCCATCCTCCCAGCCAGGTGTTCTTCTCAAGCCCTTCCTGTCAGTGTTTGTAATGATAAGCCCTTCCTCCTTGTCACTATTTGTCAAGGTACTCTGCTACAACACTCACCTTAGTCTCTCTCTCGCTCTCTCTCTAGTCCTCCCAGCCTTCTAAACATTCCTCTCTCTAGCCCTTCCTCCCAACCTTCTGTCTCTCTAGCCCTTCCCCTAGCTTTCTCTCTCTCAAGCCCTTCCTCCCAGCCTTCTCTGTCTCTAGCCCTTCTTCCCAGCCTTCTCTCTCTCTAGCCCTTCCTCCCAGCCTTCTCTCTATATAGCCCTTCCTCCCAGCATTCTCTCTCTCTACTACCCCTTCCTCCCAGCCTTCTCTCTATCTAGCCCTTCCCCCTAGCCTTCTCTCTGTCTTCCTCTCTCTAGCCCTTCCTCCCTCTAGCCCTTCTCTCTCTCTAGCCCTTCCTCCCAGCCTTCTCTCTCTCTAGCCCTTCCTCCCAGCCTTCTCTCTCTCTAGCCCTTCCTCCCAGCCTTCTCTCTCTCTAGCCCTTCTTCCCAGCCCCCTCTGTCTCTAGCCCTTCCTCCCAGCCTTTTGTCTCTCTAGCCCTTCCCCTAGCTTTCTCTCTCTCTAGCCCTTCCTTCCTATTCTTGTCTCTCTCTAGCCCTTCCTCCCAGCCTTCTATCTAGCCCTTCCCCCTAGCTTTCTCTCGCTCTTCCTCCCTCTAGCCCTTCCTCCCTCTAGCCTTTCTCTCTCTCTAGCCCTTCCTCCCTCTAGCCCTTCTCTCCCTCTAGCCCTTCCTCTCTCTAGCCCTTCCTCCCTCTAGCCCTTCTCTCTCTCTGGCCCTTCCTCCTCTATTCTCTCTCCATGTTTCTCTCTCTCTGGCCCATTCTCTCACCTGTTTTCCCATTCTCTCTCTGGCTGGCCCATTCTCTCTCTGGCTGGCCCATTCTCTCTCTGGCTGGCCCATTCTCTCTCTGGCTGACCCACCAGGCAGTATGCCAACAGAGGGAGGGAGGGAAGGAAAGGAGAGAGGGAAGGAGGGGGAGTACCATACCCAGTATGCCAACGGAGGGAGGGGAGGAAAGGAGAGAGGGAGGGAAGGAAAGGAGAGAGGGAGGAGAGTAACATACCCAGTATGCCAACGGAGGGAGGGGGAAGGGAGAGAGGGAGGGAAGGAAAGGAGAGAGGGAGGGGAGTACCATACCCAGTATGCCAACGGAGGGAGGGAGGGAAGGGAGAGAGGGAGGGAAGGAAAGGAGAGAGGGAGGAGAGTAACATACCCAGTATGCCAACGGAGGGAGGGAGGGAAGGGAGAGAGGGAGGGAAGGAAAGGAGAAGAGAGGGAGGGGAGTACCATACCCAGTATGCCAACGGAGGGAGGGAATGAAATGAGAGAGGGAGGGGAGTACCATACCCAGTATGCCAACGGAGGGAGGGAATGAAAGGAGGAGGGAGGGAAGGGAGGGAGGGGGGAGTAACATACCCAGTATGCCAATGGAGGGAGAGGGAAGGGAGGGAGGGGAGGGAAGGAAAGGGAGAGGGAGAGGGAGGGGGAGTACCATACCCAGTATGCCAACGGAGGGGGAGGGAAGGAGGGGAGAGGGAGGGAGGGAGGGGAAAGGAGGGAGGGAGGGAGAGTACCATACCCAGTATGCCAACGGAGGGAGGGAAGGAAAGGAGGAGGGAAGGAGGGAGAGGGGGGAGTACCATACCCAGTATGCTGACGGAGGGAGGGGAGGGAGGGAGGGGAGTACCATACCCAGTATGCCAGGGAGGGAGGGATTAAAGGAGGGAGGGAGGGGGAGTACCATACCCAGTATGCCCGGAGGGAGGGAGGGGGAGGGGAGGGGGGAGTAACATACCCAGTATGCCAACGGAGGGAGGGAGGGAGGGAGGGAGGGGAGTACCATACCCAGTATGCCGAGGGAGGGAGGGAAGGAAAGGAGAAAGAGAACCATATACCAACCCCTCACAACACACAGCCAGCCGACCTGACTCAGACTAGAGCCCATTGAGAACCGGAGCACCGAGACTAAGGACCGACGCTGTTTCCTGGATATCCAACACGCCACTTTGGAGCAACACGGTCAGATTGTTACTGCTATACTACCCACAAACCCCTCAGCCCTACTCCAGGACAGAGACATGAACCCCGTCCGGACCCAGGCTGTCCAGACTGAGGAAGATGCGGAAACGGAAGGTAGGTAGCGAGAGCTGTCAGATCCACACGCCTACAGAACAAATGTGCCAACTATGGGACGACTCACTATGTCAACTTTGTTGGCTATTTCTGTACATATCAAAAGCGTCGATAGTTGGAGTGCCCTCTTGGTAGATTGGTTGTTATTCAGTCATTCATTGATGGTCACTATGAGCGGTGAGTCATGTTTTATAGGGCTTTATAGACGTGTTTATAGCATTGTAATCGGGTACATTGACACACACACACACACACACAGACACACAGACACACACACACACACAGAGACACACACACACACACACACACACACACACACACACACACACACACACACACACACACACACACACACACACACACACACACACACACACACACACACACACACAGACACACACACACACACACACACACACACACACACACACACACACACACACACACACACACACACAGAGACACACACACACACACACACACACACACACACACACACACACACACACACACACACACACACACACACACACACACACACACACACACACACACAGGCTGTGAAGTGATTTAAGAGCTCTACTCTGTCTCTCCCCTCACTAGCTTACATAACTGGTATACCAGCTGCATGTCTGTGTCAGAGAGGCCGCAAATAACCTGCCAGGTGCTAATCGACTACATAGAGGGGTTATGTTACTGGACTGAGGGGCTACTGAGGGGCTAGGCTACTGAGGGGCTACTGAGGGGCTAGGCTACTGAGGGGCTAGGCTACTAAAGGGCTACTGAGGGGCTACTGAGGGGCTACTGAGGGGCTAGGCTACTGAGGGGCTAGGCTACTGAACTGAGGGAGGCTACTGAGGGGCTAGGCTAAGGGAGGGCTAGGCTACTGAGGGCAAGGCTACTGAGGGGCTAGGCTCTGAGGGCAAGGTTACTGAGGGGCTACTGAGGGCTAGGCTACTGAGGGGGGCTAGGGCTACTGAGGGGCTAGGCACTGAGGGGGCTACTGAGGGGCTAGGCTACTGAGGGGCTAGGCTACTGAGGGGCTAGGCTACTGAGGGGCTACTGAGGGGCTACTGAGGGGCTAGGCTACTGAGGGGCTACTGAGGGGCTAGGCTACTGAGGGGCTAGGCTACTGAGGGCTAGGCTACTGAGGGGCTACTGAGGGGCTACTGAGGGGCTAGGCTACTGAGGGGCTAGGTTACTGAGGGGCTAGGCTACTGAGGGGCTAGGCTACTGAGGGGGCTACTGAGGGGCTACTGAGGGAGGGGCTAGGCTACTGAGGGGCTAGGTTACTGAGGGGCTAGGCTACTGAGGGGGCTACTGAGGGTTACTGAGGGGCTAGGCTACTGAGGGACTAGGGGTACTACTGAGGGTCAGCTAGGCTACTGAGGGGTTACTGAGGGGCTAGGCTACTGAGGGGCAAGGTTACTGGAGGGTCAGGCTACTGAGGGCAAGGTTACTGAGGGCTAGGCTACTGAGGGGGGCTACTGAGGGGGGCTACTGAGGGGCTAGGCTACTGAGGCTACTGAGGGGCTACTGAGGGCTAGGCTACTGAGGGGGGACTAGGGGCTAGGCTACTGAGGGGGCTACAGGAGGGGCTAGGCTACTGAGGGTTCTGAGAGGCTACTGAGGGGCTAGGCTACTGAGGGCTAGGCTACGAGGGCTAGGCTACTACTGAGGGAGGTTACTGAGGGCTAGGTTACTGAGGGCTAGGTTACTGAGGGCTAGGCTACTGAGGGGGGGCACTGAGGCTGAGGGGCTACTGAGGGGCTAGGCTACTGAGGGGCAAGGGGTTACTGAGGGGTTACTAGGCTACTGAGGGGGCACTGAGGGGTAGGCTACTGAGGGGGTTACTGAGGGCTAGGCTACTGAGGGACTAGGTTACTGAGGGGCTAGGCTACTGAGGGCTAGGCTACTGAGGGGGGCTACTGAGGGCTAGGTTACTGAGGGGAGGGAGGGGGCTAGGCTACTGAGGGCTAGGCTACTGAGGGGCTAGGCTACTGAGGGGCTAGGCTACTGAGGGGCTAGGCTACTGAGGGCTAGGCTACTGAGGGACTAGGCTACTGAGGGGGGCTACTGAGGGACTAGGCTACTGAGGGGCTAGGCTACTGAGGGGCTAGGCTACTGAGGGACTAGGTTACTGAGGGGCTAGGCTACTGGACTGATGCTGGGTCAGCTAGCCCTGTAGAGGGGTTATGTTTCTGGACTGAGGGGCTACTGAGGGACTAGGTTACTGAGGGGCTAGGCTACTGAGGGGCTAGGCTACTGAGGGGCTAGGTTACTGAGGGGCTAGGCTACTGGACTGATGCTGGGTCAGCTAGCTGTGTAGAGGGGTTATGGTACTCTACTGAGGGGCTACTGAGGGACTAGGTTACTGAGGGGCTAGGCTACTGAGGGGCTAGGCTACTGAGGGGCTAGGTTACTGAGGGGCTAGGCTACTGAGGGGCAAGGTTACTGAGGGGCTAGGCTACTGGACTGATGCTGGGTCAGCTAGCTGTGTAGAGGGGTTATGTTACTCTACTGAGGGGCTAGGTTACTGGACTGATGCTGGGTCAGCTATCCGTGTAGAGGGGTTATGGTACTCTACTGAGGGGCTAGGTTACTGGACTGGGTCAGCTAGCTGTGTAGAGGGGTTATGTTACTCTACTGAGGGACTAGGTTACTGGACTGGGTCAGCTAGCCGTGTAGAGGGGTTATGGTACTCTACTGAGGGACTAGGTTACTGGACTGGGTCAGCTAGCTGTGTAGAGGGGTTCTCTACTGAGGGACTAGGTTACTGGACTGATGCTGGGTCAGCTAGCCGTGTAGAGGGGTTCTCTACTGAGGGACTAGGTTACTGGACTGATGCTGGGTCAGCTAGCTGTGTAGAGGGGGGACTGAGGGACTAGGTTACTGGACTGGGTCAGCTAGCTGTGTAGAGGGGTTATGGTACTCTACTGAGGGACTAGGTTACTGATGCTGGGGCTAGCTGTGTAGAGGGGTTAGGTCTACTGAGGGACTAGGTTACTGGACTGGGTCAGCTAGCTGTGTAGAGGGGTTATGTTACTCTACTGAGGGACTAGGTTACTGGACTGATGCTGGGTCAGCTAGCTGTGTAGAGGGTTATGGTACTCTACTGAGGGACTAGGTTACTGGACTGGGAGCTAGCTAGAGGGGGGACTAGCTGTGTAGAGGGGGTGAGGGACTAGGTTACTGGACTGATGCTGGGTCAGCTAGCTGTGTAGAGGGGGTTACTCTACTGAGGGACTAGGTTACTGGACTGATGCTGGGTCAGCTAGCTAGGTAGAGGGGTTATGTTCTCTACTGAGGGACTAGGTTACTGGACTGATGCAGGGTCAGCTAGCCGTGTAGAGGGGTTATGTTACACTACTGAGGGACTAGGTTACTGGACTGGGTCAGCTAGCTGGGAGGGGTTATGGTTACTGAGGGACTAGGTTACTGGACTGGGTCAGCTAGCTGTGTAGAGGGGTTATGGTTCTCTACTGAGGGACTAGGTTACTGGACTGGGTCAGCTAGCCGTGTAGAGGGGTTATGTTAGGGGCTCTACTGAGGGACTAGGTTACTGGACTGATGCTGGGTCAGCTAGCCGTGTAGAGGGGTTATGGTACTCTACTGAGGGACTAGGTTACTGGACTGGGTCAGCTAGCTGTGTAGAGGGGTTATGTTACTCTACTGAGGGACTAGGTTACTGGACTGGGTCAGCTAGCTGTGTAGAGGGGTTATGGTACTCTACTGAGGGACTAGGTTACTGGACTGGGTCAGCTAGCTGTGTAGAGGGGTTATGGTACTCTACTGAGGGGCTAGGTTACTGGACTGATGCTGGGTCAGCTAGCTGTGTAGAGAGGTTATGTTACTCTACTGAGGGACTAGGTTACTGGACTGGGTCAGCTAGCTGTGTAGAGGGGTTATGTTACTCTACTGAGGGACTAGGTTACTGAGGGACTAGGTTACTGGACTGATGCTGGGTCAGCTAGTCGTGTAGAGGGGTTATGTTACTCTACTGAGGGACTAGGTTACTGGACTGGGTCAGCTAGCTGTGTAGAGGGGTTATGTTACTCTACTGAGGGACTAGGTTACTGGACTGGGTCAGCTAGCTGTGTAGAGGGGTTATGTTACTCTACTGAGGGACTAGGTTACTGGACTGATGCTGGGTCAGCTAGCTGTGTAGAGGGGTTATGGTACTCTACTGAGGGACTAGGTTACTGGACTGGGTCAGCTAGCTGTGTAGAGGGGTTATGGTTCTCTACTGAGGGACTAGGTTACTGGACTGGGTCAGCTAGCTGTGTAGAGGGGTTATGGTTCTCTACTGAGGGACTAGGTTACTGGACTGGGTCAGCTAGCTGTGTAGAGGGGTTATGGTTCTCTACTGAGGGACTAGGTTACTGGACTGGGTCAGCTAGCTGTGTAGAGGGGTTATGTTACTCTACTGAGGGACTAGGTTACTGGACTGGGTCAGCTAGCCGTGTAGAGGGGTTATGTTAGTCTACTGAGGGGCTAGGTTACTGGACTGGGTCAGCTAGCTGTGTAGAGGGGTTATGTTAGTCTACTGAGGGGCTAGGTTACTGGACTGGGTCAGCTAGCTGTGTAGAGGGGTTATGGTACTCTACTGAGGGACTAGGTTACTGGACTGGGTCAGCTAGCTGTGTAGAGGGGTTATGTTACTCTACTGAGGGACTAGGTTACTGGACTGATGCTGGGTCAGCTAGCTGTGTAGAGGGGTTATGGTTCTCTACTGAGGGACTAGGTTACTGGACTGGGTCAGCTAGCTGTGTAGAGGGGTTATGGTTCTCTACTGAGGGACTAGGTTACTGGACTGGGTCAGCTAGCTGTGTAGAGGGGTTATGGTTCTCTACTGAGGGACTAGGTTACTGGACTGGGTCAGGGACTACTGGCTGGGTCAGCTAGCCGTGTAGAGGGGTTATGTTAGTCTACTGAGGGACTAGGTTACTGGACTGGGTCAGCTAGCTGTGTAGAGGGGTTATGATGGGACTGAGGGGCTAGGTTACTGGACTGGGTCAGACTGCTGTGTAGATGGAAGTTCTCTACTGAGGGATAGGTTACAACTGGGACTGTACTGTGAGAGGGGTTATGTTACTCTACTGAGGGACTAGGTTACTGGACTGATGCTGGGTCACCTAACCTGAGAGGGGTTATGTTACTGCTGACACAGTACTAACCTAGGTCACAGGTCTCAGTTAACCCTACCTTACAGGGGACAACTGAGTGAGGAGGAGACATTCTGGGGTCTACTTTAAATGGGATGTGGAGACATGTCTGGGACCAAGATGAGGATCTACAACCTGAGACTGTACTGAGAGAGAGGATGATGGGATACGTCTACAACCTGAGACTGTACTGAGAGAGAGGATGATGGGATGAGAGGATGTAGGACACATACAACCTGAGACTGTACTGAGAGAGAGGATGATGGGATACGTCTACAACCTGAGACTGTACTGAGAGAGAGGATGATGGGATACGTCTACAACCTGAGACTGTACTGAGAGAGAGGATGATGGGATACATCTACAACCTGAGACTGTACTGAGAGAGAGAGGATGATGGGATACGTCTACAACCTGAGAGACTGTACTGAGACTGTACTGAGAGGATGATGGGACTGTACTGAGAGGATGATAGGCGTCTACAACCTGAGACTGTACTGAGAGAGGATGATGGGATACGTCTACAACCTGGAGACTGTACTACTGAGAGAGAGGATGATGGGATACGTACTCTACGTCAACCTGAGACTGTACTGAGAGAGAGGATGATGGGATGAGACTGTACGTCTACAACCTGAGACTGTACTGAGAGAGAGGATGATGGGATACGTCTACAACCTGAGACTGTACTGAGAGAGAGGATGATGGGATACATCTACAACCTGAGACT
>NW_026284046.1:0-1576 GCF_023373465.1 Oncorhynchus keta
TTTTTTTTTTTTTTTTTTTTTTTCATTTTTATTTCACCTTTATTTAACCAGGTAGGCTAGTTGAGAACAAGTTCTCATTTGCAACTGCGACCTGGCCAAGATAAAGCATAGCAGTGTGAACAGACAACACAGAGTTACACATGGAGTAAACAATTAGCAAGTCAATAACACAGTAGAAAAAAATGGGCAGTCTATATACAATGTGTGCAAAAGGCATGAGGAGGTAGGCGAATAATACAATTTTGCAGATTAACACTGGAGTGATAAATGATCAGATGGGCATGTACAGGTAGAGATATTGGTGTGCAAAAGAGCAGAAAAGTAAATAAATAAAAACAGTATAAAAACAGTATGGGAATGAGGTAGGTGAAAAAGGGTGAGCTATTTACCTATAGACTATGTACAGCTGCAGCGATCGGTTAGCTGCTCGGATAGCTGATGTTTGAAGTTGGAGAGGGAGATAAAAGTCTCCAACTTCAGCGATTTTGCAATTCGTTCCAGTCACAGGCAGCAGAGTACTGGAACGAAAGGCGGCCAAATGAGGTGTTGGCTTTAGGGATGATCAGTGAGATACACCTGCTGGAGCGCGTGCTACGGATGGGTGTTGCCATCGTGACCAGTGAACTGAGATAAGGCGGAGCTTTACCTAGCATGGACTTGTAGATGACCTGGAGCCAGTGGGTCTGGCGACGAATATGTAGTGAGGGCCAGCCGACTAGAGCATACAAGTCGCAGTGGTGGGTGGTATAAGGTGCTTTAGTGACAAAACGGATGGCACTGTGGTAGGCTGCATCCAGTTTGCTGAGTAGAGTGTTGGAAGCCATTTTGTAGATGACATCGCCGAAGTCGAGGATCGGTAGGATAGTCAGTTTTACTAGGGTAAGCTTGGCAGCGTGAGTGAAGGAGGCTTTGTTGCGGAATAGAAAGCCGACTCTGGATTTGATTTTTGATTGGAGATGTTTGATGTGAGTCTGGAAGGAGAGTTTGCAGTCTAGCCAGACACCTAGGTACTTATAGATGTCCACATATTCAAGGTTGGAACCATCCAGGGTGGTGATGCTAGTCGGGCATGCGGGTGCAGGCAGCGATCGGTTGAAAAGCATGCATTTGGTTTTACTCGCGTTTAAGAGCAGTTGGAGGCCACGGAAGGAGTGCTGTATGGCATTGAAGCTCGTTTGGAGGTTGGATAGCACAGTGTCCAATGACGGGCCGAAAGTATATAGAATGGTGTCGTCTGCGTAGAGGTGGATCAGGGAATCGCCCGCAGCAAGAGCAACATCATTGATATATACAGAGAAAAGAGTCGGCCCGAGAATTGAACCCTGTGGCACCCCCATAGAGACTGCCAGAGGACCGGACAGCATGCCCTCTGATTTGACACACTGAACTCTGTCTGCAAAGTAATTGGTGAACCAGGCAAGGCAGTCATCCGAAAAACCGAGGCTGTTGAGCCTGCCGATAAGAATTTGGTGATTATATATTTAAAAATATATATACAGTACCAGTCAAAAGTTTGGACACACCTACTCATTCCAGGGTTTTTCTATATTTTTACTATTTTCTACATTGTAGAATA
>NW_026284047.1:0-25000 GCF_023373465.1 Oncorhynchus keta
TAGTCCATACTGCTAGTCCATACTGCTAGTCCATACTGTTACTAAAGACACATGTCAATAACATACTGTTAGTCCATACTGTTAGTCCATACTGCTAGTCCATACTGCTAGTCCATACTGTTAGTCCATACTGCTACTAAAGACACATGTCAATAACATACTGCTAGTCCATACTGCTAGTCCATACTGTTAGTCCATACTGCTACTAAAGACACATGTCAATAACATACTGTTAGTCCATACTGCTAGTCCATACTGCTAGTCCATATTGCTAGTCCATACTGCTAGTCCATACTGTTACTAAAGACACATGGCAATAACATACTGCTAGTACATACTGCTAGTCCATACTGCTACTAAAGACACATGTCAATAACATACTGCTAGTCCATACTGCTAGTCCATACTGCTCGTCCATACTGCTAGTCCATACTGCTACTAAAGACACATGTCAATAACATACTGTTAGTCCATACTGTTAGTCCATACTGTTAGTCCATACTGCTAGTCCATACTGCTAGTTCATACTGATAGTCCATACTGCTACTAAAGACACGTGTCAATAACATACTGCTAGTCCATACTGCTAGTCCATACTGCTACTAAAGACACATGTCAATAACATACTGTTAGTCCATACTGTTAGTCCATACTGTTAGTCCATACTGCTAGTCCATACTGCTAGTTCATACTGATAGTCCATACTGCTACTAAAGACACGTGTCAATAACATACTGCTAGTCCATACTGCTACGAAAGACACATGTCAATAACATACTGCTAGTCCATACTGCTACTAAAGACACATGTCAATAACATACTGCTAGTCCATACTGCTAGTCCATACTGTTAGTCCATACTGCTACTAAAGACACATGTCAATAACATACTGCTAGTCCATACTGCTAGTCCATACTGTTAGTCCATACTGTTACTAAAGACACATGTCAATAATATACTGCTAGTCCATACTGCTAGTCCATTCTGCTACTAAATACACATGTCAATAATATACTGCTAGTCCATACTGATAGTCCATACTGCTACTAAAGACACATGTCAATAACATACTGCTAGTCCATACTGCTAGTCCATACTGCTACTAAAGACACATGTCAATAATATACTGCTAGTCCATACTGCTAGTCCATTCTGCTACTAAATACACATGTCAATAACATACTGCTCGTCCATACTGCTAGTCCATACTGTTAGTCCATACTGCTAGTCCATACTGTTAGTCCATACTGCTACTCCATACTGCTACTAAAGACATGTGTCAATAACATACTGTTAGCCCATACTGCTCGTCCATACTGCTAGTCCATACTGCTACTAAAGACACATGTCAATAACATACTGCTAGTCCATACTGCTAGTCCATACTGCTACTAAAGACACATGTCAATAACATACTGCTAGTCCATACTGCTAGTCCATACTGCTACTAAAGACACATGTCAATAACATACTGTTAGTCCATACTGCTAGTCCATACTTTTAGTCCATACTGCTAGTCCATACTGTTAGTCCATATTGTTACTAAAGACACATGTCAATAACATACTGCTAGTCCATACTGCTAATAAAGACACGTGTCAATAACATACTGCTAGTCCATACTGTTAGTCCATACTGCTAGTCCATACTGCTACTAAAGACACGTGTCAATAACATACTGCTAGTCCATACTGCTAGTCCATACTGCTAGTCCATACTGTTAGTCCATACTGCTAGTCCATACTGCTAGTCCATACTGCTAGTCCATACTGTTAGTCCATACTGCTACTAAAGACACATGTCAATAACATACTGCTAGTCCATACTGTTAGTCCATACTGTTACTAAAGACACATGTCAATAACATACTGCTAGTCCATACTGTTAGTCCATACTGCTACTAAAGACACATGTCAATAACATACTGTTAGTCCATACTGCTAGTCCATACTGTTAGTCCATACTGCTACTAAAGACACATGTCAATAACATACTGCTAGTCCATACTGCTAGTCCATACTGTTACTAAAGACACATGTCAATAACATACTGCTAGTCCATACTGTTAGTCCATACTGCTAGTCCATACTGCTAGTCCATACTGCTACTAAAGACATGTGTCAATAACATACTGTTAGTCCATACTGCAAGTCCACACTGCTAGTCCATACTGCTAGTCCATACTGCTAGTCCATACTGCTACTAAAGACACATGTCAATAACATACTGTTAGTCCATACTGCTAGTCCATACTGCTCGTCCATACTGCTACTAAAGACATGTGTCAATAACTAATAATATTTAGGTCAGATATATTAATGAAGAATACCACAACACTATGGTTCCTAACCTGCCTAGTCCTTTCAGTAACAGCAGCAATTTGGGTCAGATATATTAATGAAGTATACCCCAACACTATGGTTCCTAACCTGCCTCGTCCTTTAAGTAACAGCAGCTATTTGGGTCAGATATATTAATGAAGAATACCACAACACTATGGTTCCTAACCTGCCTAGTAACAGGAGATATTTAGGTGAGATATATTAATGAAGAATACCACAACACTATGGTTCCTAACCTGCCTAGTAACAGGAGATATTTAGGTCAGATATATTAATGAAGTATACCACAACACTATGGTTCCTAACCAGGTTAGTCCTTTAAGTAACAGGATATATTTAGGTCAGATATATTAATGAAGAATACCCCAACACTATGTTTCCTAACCTGCCTAGTAACAGGAGATATTTAGGTCAGATATATGTTTCCTAACCTGCCTAGTCCTTTCAGTAACAGACAAACACTTCACTGAAAACGCAGATAATCCAACAATACATGTAGTCATGTTGTAGGCCAGACCAGACCAGCCCAGACCAGACCAGCCCAGCCCAGACCAGACCAGACCAGCCCAGACCAGCCCAGACCAGCCCAGCCCAGACCAGCCCAGACCAGCCCAGCCCAGACCAGACCAGACCAGACCAGCCCAGACCAGACCAGCCCAGACCAGCCCAGACCAGCCCAGACCAGACCAGACCAGCCCAGACCAGCCCAGACCAGACCAGCCCAGACCAGACCAGCCCAGCCCAGACCAGCGACCTGTTTGTTTCTAATCAGACGGTGTAGTCATGTTGTAGGCCAGACCAGGCCAGACCAGACCAGGCCAGACCAGACCAGACCAGGCCAGACCAGCCCAGACCAGCGACCTGTTTGTTTCTAATCAGACGGTGTAGTCATGTTGTAGGCCAGACCAGGCCAGACCAGACCAGGCCAGACCAGACCAGCCCAGGCCAGACCAGACCAGGCCAGACCAGACCAGGCCAGACCAGCCCAGACCAGCGACCTGTTTGTTTCTAATCAGACGGTGTAGTCATGTTGTAGGCCAGACCAGACCAGACCAGGCCAGACCAGGCCAGACCAGGCCAGACCAGACCAGACCAGACCAGGCCAGACCAGACCAGACCCAGACCAGACCAGGCCAGACCAGACCAGACCAGACCAGACCAGACCAGACCAGACCAGGCCAGACCAGCCCAGACCAGACCAGACCAGCGACCTGTTTGTTTCTAATCAGACGGTGTAGTCATGTTGTAGGCCAGACCAGACCAGGCCAGGCCAGACCAGACCAGACCAGACCAGGCCAGACCAGACCAGGCCAGACCAGACCAGGCCAGACCAGACCAGACCAGGCCAGACCAGGCCAGACCAGGCCAGACCAGACCAGCGACCTGTTTGTTTCTAATCAGACGGTGTAGTCATGTTGTAGGCCAGACCAGGCCAGACCAGACCAGACCAGGCCAGACCAGACCAGACCAGACCAGGCCAGACCAGACCAGGCCAGACCAGGCCAGACCAGACCAGGCCAGGCCAGACCAGACCAGGCCAGACCAGACCAGGCCAGGCCAGACCAGACCAGACCAGGCCAGACCAGGCCAGACCAGACCAGACCAGGCCAGACCAGACCAGGCCAGACCAGGCCAGACCAGACCAGGCCAGACCAGGCCAGACCAGGCCAGACCAGGCCAGGCCAGACCAGGCCAGACCAGACCAGGCCAGACCAGGCCAGACCAGCGACCTGTTTGTTTCTAATCAGACGGTGTAGTCATGTTGTAGGCCAGACCAGACCAGGCCAGGCCAGACCAGACCAGACCAGGCCAGACCAGACCAGACCAGGCCAGACCAGGCCAGACCCAGACCAGACCAGACCAGGCCAGACCATGCCAGACCAGACCAGACCAGGCCAGACCAGGCCAGACCAGACCAGACCAGCGACCTGTTTGTTTCTAATCAGACGGTGTAGTCATGTTGTAGGCCAGACCAGACCAGGCCAGGCCAGACCAGACCAGACCAGACCAGGCCAGACCAGGCCAGACCAGACCAGACCAGACCAGGCCAGGCCAGACCAGACCAGGCCAGACCAGACCAGACCAGACCAGGCCAGACCAGGCCAGACCAGACCAGACCAGACCAGCGACCTGTTTGTTTCTAATCAGACGGTGTAGTCATGTTGTAGGCCAGACCAGGCCAGATCAGACCAGACCAGGCCAGACCAGCGACCTGTTTGTTTCTAATCAGACGGTGTAGTCATGTTGTAGGCCAGACCAGACCAGGCCAGGCCAGACCAGACCAGACCAGACCAGACCAGGCCAGACCAGACCAGGCCAGACCAGACCAGACCAGGCCAGACCAGACCAGGCCAGACCAGGCCAGACCAGACCAGGCCAGGCCAGACCAGGCCAGACCAGGCCAGACCAGACCAGGCCAGACCAGGCCAGACCAGACCAGGCCAGACCAGGCCAGACCAGACCAGGCCAGACCAGGCCAGGCCAGACCAGACCAGGCCAGACCAGGCCAGACCAGACCAGGCCAGACCAGGCCAGACCAGACCAGGCCAGACCAGACCAGACCAGGCCAGACCAGGCCAGACCAGACCAGGCCAGACCAGACCAGACCAGGCCAGACCAGACCAGACCAGACCAGGCCAGACCAGACCAGACCAGGCCAGCGACCTGTTTGTTTCTAATCAGTCGCCGTTCCATCTCACTTAGCCAAGTGAGGTCTCAATATGCATATTAATTATAATAGACGGCTTCCACACACACACACACACACACACACACACACACACACACACACACACACACACACACACACACACACACACACACACACACACACACACACACACACACACACACACACACACACACAACTCCCGAGGGGTTTCTTTGTTCTAAAGCTTTTCGTCCTTCCAGCAGAGTTTATAAATGAACACAGTTCGATGTTTGATCGAGCTGTTAAATCTAACTCTGCCTGACAGCTACAGTCAATCAGACATCTGGATGGGTCCCAAATGCTCCCCTGTTTCCTATATAGTGCACTACACGCTTAGAAAAAAGGGTTCCAAAATGGTTCTTCAGCAGTCCACATAGGAAAACCCTTTTTGGTTCCAGGTAGAACTCTCTGTGGAAAAGGTTTTACATGGAACTCAAAAGGGTTCTACCTGGAACCAAAAGGATTCTACCTGGAACCAAAAGGATTCAATTTGGAACCAAAAGGATTCTATCTGGAACCAAAAGGATTCAACCTGGAACCAAAAGGATTCTATCTGGAACCAAAAGGATTCAATCTGGAACCAAAATTATTCTATCTGGAACCAAAAGGATTCTACCTGGAACCAAAAGGATTCTATCTGGAACCAAAAGGATTCAATCTGGAACCAAAATTATTCTATCTGGAACCAAAAGGATTCTACCTGGAACCAAAAGGATTCTATCTGGAACCAAAAGGATTCTACCTGGAACCAAAAGGATTCAATCTGGAACCAAAATGATTCTACCTGGAACCAAAAGGATTCAATCTGGAACCAAAAGGATTCTACCTGGAACCAAAAGGATTCAATCTGGAACCAAAATGATTCTATCTGGAACCAAAAGGATTCTACCTGGAACCAAAAGGATTCTACCTGGAACCAAAAGGATTCAATCTGGAACCAAAAGGATTCAATCTGGAACCAAAATTATTCTACCTGGAACCAAAAGGATTCAATCTGGAACCAAAATTATTCAATCTGGAACCAAAAGGATTCTACCTGGAACCAAAATGATTATATATGGAACCCAACAGGGTTCTTCAAAGGGTTATCCTATGGGGACAGCCCAAAAACCCTTTTAGGTTCTAGATAGCACCTTATTTATAAAAACTATATGTTTTTAAAGAGTGTACTTGTGACCAGAGCATATGGGGCCTGGTTCAGAGTAACACACTACAACGCAGTCGGAAAGATTTCAGACCCCTTGACTTTATCCAAATGTTGTTATGCTACAACCTTATTGTAAAATAGATTTTTTTTAAAAGAATCCCTCATCAATCTACACACAATAACCCATAATGACAAAGTAAACACATGACAAAGGAACAAACTGAATTATCAAATTTACATAAGTATTCAGACCTTTTACTCAGTACTTTGTTGAAACACCTTTGACGCTACGAGCTTGGTACACCTGTATTTGGGGAGGTTCTCCCAGTCTTCTCTGCAGATCCTTTCAAGCTCTGTCAGGTTGGATGGGGAGTGTCGCTGCACAGCTATTTTTAGGTCTCTCCAAAAATGTTCGATTGGGTTCAAGTCCGGGCTCTGGCTGGGCCTCTCAAGTCACATTCAGAGACTTGTCCTGAAGCCACTCCTGCAATGTCTTGGCTGTATGCTGGGGGTCGTTGACCTGTTGTAAGGTGAACCTTCGCCCCAGTCTGAGGTCCTGAGCGCTCTGGAGCAGGTTTTCATCAAGGATCTCTCTGTACTTTGCTACTTTCATTTTCCCCTTGATCCTGACTAGTCTCCCAGTCCCTGCCGCTGAAAAACATCGCAACAGCATGATGCTGCCACCACCATGCTTCACTGTAGGGATGGTGCCAGGTTTCCTTCAGACATGATGCTGACACCACCATGCTTCACTGTAGGGATGGTGCCAGGTTTCCTTCAGACGTGACACTTGGCATTCAGGCCAAAGAGTTCAGTCTTTGTTACATCAGATCTTGTTTTTAGCTATATTTTGGCAACTTTTGGCTGTCGAGCATCTTACTGAGGAGTTTCAAGTAAAAAACTTTACAAAAGAGGCCTGATTGGTGGAGCGCTGCAGAGATGGTTGTCCTTCTGGAAGCTTCTCCCACCTCCACAGAGGAACTCTGGAGCTCTGTCAGAGTGACCATCAGGATCTTGGTCACCTGCCTGACCAAGGCCCTTCTCCCCCCGATTGCTCAGTTTGGCCGGGCGGCGACAGCTCTAGGAAGAGTCTCGGTGGTTCCAAACTTCCTCCGTTTAAGAACGATGGAGGCCACTGTGTTCTTGGGGAACTTCAACGCTACGGACATTTTTTGGGGAGGATCTGTGCCTCAACACAATCCTGTATCGGCTTTCTTCTCCCCACCGAACTGTGTTCCCCAAAGCAGACAGAAGACACATCCAACCCTGAGATCAACTATCTGTTACATAAAGTCTCTGAAATACAGGTGAAAAGTTGAATGGATTCGGGGAGAGAAAACTTTCCCCACAAAACTATCTTATGAGTAGAGTATTCTCTGTGGTCTAATGCTGCTGAGATGTGTTATGTTATAAACCAGCTCTGTTCAGTACAGTATTCTCTGTGGGATCTAGATACTGGGTGCTCTGGCGACACACACACACACACACACACCTCGTAGCCCTACAGTGCATCAGAGGTGAGAGAACAACTAGGGGGCCCAGCAGCATCCCGTACGTTCAGCCCTGATCAAATGATCCCCCGCGCCTTCCCAACGTGGGCACACTGGGACCTGGAGGAAGGCACGGCTAGGTGGCGAAGCAGGCAGGTGGCGAAGTGACGAGGACGACATCACCATCTCTGTAGCTGGTACGTGTAGAATTAGAAAGTGGGTCTGACACTACAGACAGGAAGTTACACATTAAACACTGTTACCTCCACATAGAGTGGTCTGACAACACTACAGACAGGAAGTCACACATTAAACACTGTTACCTACACATAGAGTGGTCTGACAACACTACAGACAGGAAGTCACACATTAAACACACATAACCTCTACACATAGAGTGGTCTGATAACACTACAGACAGGAAGTCACACATTAAACACTGTTACCTCTACACATAGAGTGGTCTGACAACACTACAGACAGGAAGTCACACATTAAACACACATAACCTCTACACATAGAGTGGTCTGATAACACTACAGACAGGAAGTCACACATTAAACACTGTTACCTCTACACATAGAGTGGTCTGATAACACTACAGACAGGAAGTCACACATTAAACACTGTTACCTCTACACATAGAGTGGTCTGATAACACTACAGACAGGAAGTCACACATTAAACACACATAACCTCTACACATAGAGTGGTCTGATAACACTACAGACAGGAAGTCACACATTAAACACTGTTACCTCTACACATAGAGTGGTCTGACAACACTACAGACAGGAAGTCACACATTAAACACACATAACCTCTACACATAGAGTGGTCTGACAACACTACAGACAGGAAGTCACACATTAAACACTGTTACCTCTACACATAGAGTGGTCTGACAACACTACGGACAGGAAGTCACACATTAAACACACATAACCTCTACACATAGAGTGGTCTGATAACACTACAGACAGGAAGTCACACATTAAACACTGTTACCTCTACACATAGAGTGGTCTGACAACACTACAGACAGGAAGTCACACATTAAACACTGTTACCTCTACACATAGAGTGGTCTGACAACACTACAGACAGGAAGTCACACATTAAACACTGTTACCTCTACACATAGAGTGGTCTGACAACACTACAGACAGGAAGTCACACATTAAACACTGTTACCTCTACACATAGAGTGGTCTGACAACACTACAGACAGGAAGTCACACATTAAACACTGTTACCTCTACACATAGAGTGGTCTGATAACACTACAGACAGGAAGTCACACATTAAACACTGTTACCTCTACACATAGAGTGGTCTGACAACACTACGGACAGGAAGTCACACATTAAACACACATAACCTCTACACATAGAGTGGTCTGACAACACTACAGACAGGAAGTCACACATTAAACACTGTTACCTCTACACATAGAGTGGTCTGACAACACTACAGACAGGAAGTCACACATTAAACACTGTTACCTCTACACATAGAGTGGTCTGACAACACTACAGACAGGAAGTCACACATTAAACACTGTTACCTCTACACATAGAGTGGTCTGACAACACTACAGACAGGAAGACACACATTAAACACATAACCTCTACACATAGAGCGGTCTGACAACACTACAGACAGGAAGTCACACATTAAACACACATAACCTCTACACATAGAGTGGTCTGACAACACTACAGACAGGAAGTCACACATTAAACACACATAACCTCTACACATAGAGTGGTCTGACAACACTACAGACAGGAAGTCACACATTAAACACACATAACCTCTACACATAGAGTGGTCTGACAACACTACAGACAGGAAGTCACACATTAAACACACATAACCTCTACACATAGAGTGGTCTGACAACACTACAGACAGGAAGTCACACATTAAACACACATAACCTCTACACATAGAGTGGTCTGACAACACTACAGACAGGAAGTCACACATTAAACACACATAACCTCTACACATAGAGTGGTCTGACAACACTACAGACAGGAAGTCACACATTAAACACACATAACCTCTACACATAGAGTGGTCTGACAACACTACAGACAGGAAGTCACACAATAAACACTGTTACCTCTACACTTAGAGTGGTCTGACAACACTACAGACAGGAAGTCACACATTAAACACTGTTACCTCTACACATAGAGTGGTCTGACAACACTACAGACAGGAAGTCACACATTAAACACACATAACCTCTACACATAGAGTGGTCTGACAACACTACAGACAGGAAGTCACACATTAAACACTGTTACCTCTACACATAGAGTGGTCTGACAACACTACAGACAGGAAGTCACACATTAAACACTGTAACCTCTACACATAGAGTGGTCTGACAACACTACAGACAGGAAGTCACACATTAAAGCCCTGTTCTCGTCTGTCATACGACATGTACCGTAGATATTTATGCCAAATCCTCACTGTAAACGTTACTAAATATATTAGGATGGTTACTGAGGTCCAGGAGCAAAGCACATCCACTGGGATCAGGCTAACATGCTAAACTGTTCTGGGACCAGGCTAACATGCTAAACTGATCTGGGACCAGGCTAACATGCTAAACTGTTCTGGGACCAGGCTAACATGCTAAACTGATCTGGGACCAGGCTAACATGCTAAACTGTTCTGGGACCAGGCTAACATGCTAAACTGATCTGGTACCAGGCTAACATGCTAAACTGTTCTGGGACAAGGCTAACATGCTAAACTGTTCTAGGACCAGGCTAACATGCTAAACTGTTCTAGGACTAGGCTAACATGCTAAACTGTTCTGGGACCAGGCTAACATGCTAAACTGATCTGGGACCAGGCTAACATGCTAAACTGATCTGGGACCAGGCTAACATGCTAAACTGTTCTGGGACCAGGCTAACATGCTAAACTGATCTGGGACCAGGCTAACATGCTAAACTGTTCTGGGACCAGGCTAACATGCTAAACTGATCTGGGACCAGGCTAACATGCTAAACTGTTCTGGGACCAGGCTAACATGCTAAACTGTTCTAGGACCAGGCTAACATGCTAAACTGTTCTGGGACCAGGCTAACATGCTAAACTGTTCTGGGACCAGGCTAACATGCTAAACTGTTCTGGGACCAGGCTAACATGCTAAACTGATCTGGGACCAGGCTAACATGCTAAACTGTTCTGGGACCAGGCTAACATGCTAAACTGTTCTGGGACCAGGCTAACATGCTAAACTGATCTAGGACCAGGCCTACATGCTAAACTGTTCTGGGATCAGGCTAAAAAGCTAAACATATCTGGTACCAGGCTAACAAGCTAAACAGATCTGGTACCAGGCCTACATGCTAAACTGTTCTGGGACCAGGCTAACATGCTAAACTGATCTGGGACCAGGCTAGGCCTACATGCTAAACTGATCTGGGACCAGGCTAGGCCTACATGCTAAACTGGAATCCTCTTCCAATCAGAAGTACAGTAACTGTGAAGCTTGTCTGAGACATCTGCTCCCTGGGCACATTGGTACAGACAGAGATAACATTTATGTTGGGAGAGGAAGATACAATCGGTCATGAACAAGAACTATACTGGAGCGAAAGAAAGAAAGAGAGAGAAGGAGAAATAGAGAGAGAGAGAGAGTGAAAGGTTATGTGCACACTGCCCACTGTTGGGGAATAATCAGAATTAGTTGGGTAACATAGATAAGATGTTTTATATTTATTATATGCTTGTGAGTTACTTCTCATCAGAATGTTTATTTTTGTATAATACTGTTCGCCATTTGCAGTCATCTGTTCTCTGTCAGGACTAAGTTACTTGGGCCGCAGAGAGGGGAGAGGTCAAGCGTGTATCTCTTGGCTCCACAATGTCTGTGTGCCAGTCAATGTGTCTCTGTGATCTTGTCAAGGACGGGTGTATTTGATATATGCCTGTTGATAGGTTTTGTTTTATGGTTCTGAGAGCGAGAAAATAACATAGTTTAGGAGACAAAGCTGAACGATAATTTATGGCCAATGCTGTCTGGCCATGTGTGTCTTTGCTATAAAGGATCTCAGTTGCAATGTGTAAGGGACTCTCAGAGAACTCCTTTATAGACACTGAATTGATCTGAGAGTCACAGGGTTGTGATGGAGCTCATATAATTAAAGATGGACTTTGATAACTAACTCTGACTTGTGTTGTGCTTTGCTCTCATGATTTGGTAAATACAGGACATTTCCACGACACCACAAAATGAGGTGTAAACTGAGCTGCACTTCCTAACCTCCTGCCAAATGTATGACCATATTAGAGACACATATTTCCCTCAGATTCACAAATAATTAGAAAACAAACCCAATTTTGATAAACTCCCATAAAAGACCAGTGTTCCATCACAGCAGCAAGATTTGTGACCTGTTGCCACAAGAAAAGGGCAACCAGTGAAGAACAAACACCATTGTAAATACAACCCATTTTTAACTATTTTAACTATTTGCACATCGTAACAACACTGTATAGAGACATAATATCACATTTGAAATGTCTCTACTATTTTCAAACTAGGTGAGTGTTAATGTTTACTGTACATATTTTTACTATGTATTTAATTTTTTGTTTATCTATTTCAGTTGCTTTGGCAATGTAAATTGAATTGAGAGAGAGAGAGAGAGAGAGAGAGAGAGAGAGAGAGAGAGAGAGAGAGAGAGAGAGAGAGAGAGAGAGAGAGAGAGAGAGAGAGAGAGAGAGAGAGAGACAGAGACAGAGACAGAGCGAGAGACAGAGACAGAGCGAGAGACAGAGACAGAGACAGAGACAGAGACAGAGAGAGAGACAGAGACAGAGCGAGAGACAGAGACAGAGCGAGAGACAGAGCGAGAGACAGAGACAGAGACAGAGACAGAGCGAGAGACAGAGACAGAGAGAGAGACAGAGACAGAGCGAGAGACAGAGACAGAGAGAGAGACAGAGCGAGAGACAGAGACAGAGCGAGAGATAGAGACAGAGCGAGAGACAGAGACAGAGCGAGAGACAGAGACAGAGCGAGAGACAGAGACAGAGCGAGAGACAGAGACAGAGCGAGAGACAGAGACAGAGACAGAGACAGAGAGAGAGACAGAGAGAGAGACAGAGACAGAGAGAGAGACAGAGACAGAGACAGAGACAGAGACAGAGACAGAGAGAGACAGAGACAGAGCGAGAGACAGAGACAGAGAGAGAGACAGAGACAGAGAGAGAGACAGAGACAGAGACAGAGAGAGAGACAGAGACAGAGCGAGAGACAGAGACAGAGAGAGAGACAGAGAGAGAGACAGAGACAGAGCGAGAGACAGAGACAGAGAGAGAGACAGAGACAGAGAGAGAGACAGAGACAGAGCGAGAGACAGAGACAGAGAGAGAGACAGAGACAGAGAGAGAGACAGAGACAGAGCGAGAGACAGAGACAGAGAGAGAGACAGAGACAGAGAGAGAGACAGAGCGAGAGACAGAGACAGAGCGAGAGACAGAGACAGAGAGAGAGACAGAGACAGAGAGAGAGACAGAGACAGAGAGAGAGACAGAGACAGAGAGAGAGACAGAGAGAGACAGAGACAAAGAGAGAGTACAGAAGCCGAGACTAGACCTCCTCCCAGAGAGGTAGAAGTGTGACAGCCAGACACAGTACAGAGATGGTGACACAGAGAGCGGCGGTCCTTGAAAACAGCATGACTCCTCTTCTCCTCTCATCGCCGTCTGCCTGCCGCAATGCACCTCCTGCTGCTCCCACAACTTGGCGAGGGCAAGTGATTGTTTCTCCTCCAATAACGAGCAGCAATTAATCTCCCGGTTCCCACTCTAGGCTACCTGCAGGGCACACCAAGGACTTCCACAGGAAGACGACTGCAGGAGACTCATGCAGGGGAGTAGGAACAGCAGAGAAGAAGAATAGTAACAGTAGAGAAGGAGAGTAGTAACAGTAGAGAAGGAGAGTAGTAACAGTAGAGAGTAGTAACAGTAGAGAAGGAGAGTAGTAAGAGTAGAGAAGGAGAGTAGTAACAGTAGAGAAGGAGAGTAGTAACAGTAGAGAAGGAGAGTAGTAACAGTAGAGAAGGAGAGTAGTAACAGTAGAGAAGGAGAGTAGTAACAGTAGAGAAGGAGAGTAGTAACAGTAGAGAAGGAGAGTAGTAACAGTAGAGTGTAGTAACAGTAGAGAGTAGTAACAGTAGAGAAGGAGAGTAGTAACAGTAGAGAAGGAGAGTAGTAACAGTAGAGAAGGAGAGTAGTAACAGTAGAGAAGGAGAGTAGTAACAGTAGAGTGTAGTAACAGTAGAGAGTAGTAACAGTAGAGAAGGAGAGTAGTAACAGCAGAGAAGGAGAGTAGTAACAGTAGAGAAGGAGAGTAGTAACAGTAGAGAAGGAGAGTAGTAACAGTAGAGAAGGAGAGTAGTAACAGTAGAGAGTAGTAACAGTAGAGAAGGAGAGTAGTAACAGTAGAGAAGGAGAGTAGTAACAGTAGAGAAGGAGAGTAGTAACAGTAGAGAAGGAGAGTAGTAACAGTAGAGAAGGAGTAGTAACGGTAGAGAAGGAGAATAGTAACAGTAGAGAAGGAGAGTAGTAACAGTAGAGAAGGAGAGTAGTAACAGTAGAGAAGGAGAGTAGTAACAGTAGAGAAGGAGAGTAGTAACAGTAGAGAAGGAGGGTAGTAACATTAGAGAAGGAGAGTAGTAACAGTAGAGAATGAGTGTAGTAACAGTAGAGAAAGAGGGTAGTAACAGTAGAGAAGGAGAGTAGTAACAGTAGAGAACGAGGGTAGTAACAGTAGAGAAGGAGAGTAGTAACAGTAGAGAGTAGTAACAGTAGAGAAGGAGAGTAGTAACAGTAGAGAAGGAGAGTAGTAACAGTAGAGAAGGAGAGTAGTAACAGTAGAGAAGGAGAGTAGTAACAGTAGAGAAGGAGAGTAGTAACAGTAGAGTGTAGTAACAGTAGAGAAGGAGAGTAGTAACAGTAGAGAAGGAGAGTAGTAACAGTAGAGAAGGAGAGTAGTAACAGTAGAGAAGGAGAGTAGTAACAGTAGAGAAGGAGAGGAGTAACAGTAGAGAAGGAGAGTAGTAACAGTAGAGAAGGAGAGTAGTAACAGTAGAGAAGGAGAGTAGTAACAGTAGAGAAGGAGAGTAGTAACAGTAGAGAAGGAGAGTAGTAACAGTAGAGAGTAGTAACAGTAGAGAAGGAGAGTAGTAACAGTAGAGAAGGAGAGTAGTAACAGTAGAGTGTAGTAACAGTGGAGAAGGAGAGTAGTAACAGTAGAGAAGGAGAGTAGTAACAGTAGAGAGTAGTAACAGTAGAGAAGGAGAGTAGTAACAGTAGAGAGTAGTAACAGTAGAGGAGAGTAGTAACAGTAGAGAAGGAGAGTAGTAACAATAGAGAAGGAGTGTAGTAACAGTAGAGAAGGAGAGTAGTAACAGTAGAGAAGGAGAGTAGTAACAGTAGAGAGTAGTAACAGTAGAGAAGGAGAGTAGTAACAATAGAGAGTAGTAACAGTAGAGAAGGAGAGTAGTAACAGTAGAGAAGGAGAGTAGTAACAGTAGAGAGTCGTAACAGTAGAGAAGGAGTGTAGTAACAGTAGAGAAGGAGAGTAGTAACAGTAGAGAAGGAGAGTAGTAACAGTAGAGAAGGAGAGTAGTAACAGTAGAGAGTAGTAACAGTAGAGAAGGAGAGTAGTAACAATAGAGAGTAGTAACAGTAGAGAAGGAGAGTAGTAACAGTAGAGAAGGAGAGTAGTAACAGTAGAGAAGGAGAGTAGTAACAGTAGAGAAGGAGAGTAGTAACAATAGAGAAGGAGAGTAGTAACAGTAGAGAAGGAGAGTAGTAACAGTAGAGAAGGAGAGTAGTAACAGTAGAGAAGGAGAGTAGTAACAGTAGAGAGTAGTAACAGTAGAGAAGGAGAGTAGTAACAGTAGAGAAGGAGAGTAGTAACAGTAGAGAGTCGTAACAGTAGAGAAGGAGTGTAGTAACAGTAGAGAAGGAGAGTAGTAACAGTAGAGAAGGAGAGTAGTAACAGTAGAGAAGGAGAGTAGTGACAGTAGAGAAGGAGAGTAGTAACAGTAGAGAAGGAGAGTAGTAAGAGTAGAGAAGGAGAGTAGTAACAGTAGAGAGTAGTAACAGTAGAGAAGGAGTGTAGTAACCGTAGAGAAGGAGGGTAGTAACAGTAGAGAAGGAGAGTAGTAACAGTAGAGAAGGAGAGTAGTAACAGTAGAGAAGGAGGGTAGTAACAGTAGAGAAGGAGAGTAGTAACATTAGAGAAGGAGAGTAGTAAGAGTAGAGAAGGAGGGTAGTAACAGTAGAGAAGGAGAGTAGTAACAGTAGAGAAGGAGAGTAGTAACAGTAGAGTGTAGTAACAGTAGAGAAGGAGAGTAGTAACAGTAGAGAAGGAGAGTAGTAACAGTAGAGAGTAGTAACAGTAGAGAAGGAGAGTAGTAACAGTAGAGAAGGAGAGTAGTAACAGTAGAGAAGGAGAGTAGTAACAGTAGAGAGTAGTAACAGTAGAGAAAGAGAGTAGTAACAGTAGAGAAGGAGAGTAGTAACAGTAGAGAAGGAGAGTAGTAACAGTAGAGAAGGAGAGTAGTAACAGTAGAGAAGGAGAGTAGTAACAATAGAGAAGGAGAGTAGTAACAGTAGAGAAGGAGAGTAGTAACAGTAGAGAAGGAGAGTAGTAACAGTAGAGAAGGAGAGTAGTAACAGTAGAGAAGGAGAGTAGTAACAGTAGAGAAGGAGAGTAGTAACAGTAGAGAAGGAGAGTAGTAACAGTAGAGAAGGAGAGTAGTAACAGTAGAGAAGGAGAGTAGTAACAATAGAGAAGGAGAGTAGTAACAGTAGAGAAGGAGAGTAGTAACAGTAGAGAAGGAGAGTAGTAACAGTAGAGAAGGAGAGTAGTAACAGTAGAGAAGGAGGGTAGTAACAGTAGAGAAGGAGAGTAGTAACAGTAGAGAAGGCAGTTGGATCGGCCCAGGCTGAGGTACGGTACAGACAGTATTTATCAGGATACAGACACCTGTCTGAGACAGTATTTATCAGGATACAGACACCTGTCCTGAGACAGTATTTATCAGGATACAGACACCTGTCCTGAGACAGTATTTATCAGGATACAGACACCTGTCCTGAGACAGTATTTATCAGGAAGCTGTGGTTCAGTACAGACAGTATTTATCAGGAAGCTGTGGTTCAGTACATACAGTATTTATCAGGAAGCTGTGATTCAGTACAGACACCTGTCCCGTGACAGTATTTATCAGGAAGCTGTGGTTCAGTACAGCCAGTATTTATCAGGAAGCTGTGGTTCAGTACAGACACCTGTCCTGAGACAGTATTTATCAGGAAGCTGTGGTTCAGTACAGACACCTGTCCTGAGACAGTATTTATCAGGATACAGACACCTGTCCTGAGACAGTATTTATCAGGAAGCTGTGGCTCAGTACAGACATCTGTCCTGAGACAGTATTTATCAGGATACAGACACCTGTCCTGAGACAGTATTTATCAGGATACAGACACTTGTCCTGAGACAGTATTTATCAGGATACAGACACCTGTCCTGAGACAGTATTTATCAGGAAGCTGTGGTTCAGGACATACACCTGTCCTGAAACAGTATTTATCAGGATACAGACACCTGTCCTGAGACAGTATTTATCAGGATACAGACACCTGTCCTGAGACAGTATTTATCAGGATACAGACACCTGTCCTGAGACAGTATTTATCAGGAAGCTGTGGTTCAGTACAGACAGTATTTATCAGGAAGCTGTGGTTCAGTACAGACAGTATTTATCAGGAAGCTGTGGTTCAGTACAGACCGTATTTATCAGGAAGCTGTGATTCAGTACAGACAGTATTTATCAGGAAGCTGTGATTCAGTACAGACAGTATTTATCAGGAAGCTGTGATTCAGTACAGACAGTATTTATCAGGAAGCTGTGATTCAGCACAGGCAGTATTTATCAGGAAGCTGTGATTCAGTACAGACAGTATTTATCAGGAAGCTGTGATTCAGTACAGACAGTATTTATCAGGAAGCTGTGGTTCAGTACAGACAGTATTTATCAGGAAGCTGTGGTTCAGTACAGACAGTATTTATCAGGAAGCTGTGGTTCAGTACAGACAGTATTTATCAGGAAGCTGTGGTTCAGTACAGACAGTATTTATCAGGAAGCTGTGGTTCAGTACAGACAGTATTTATCAGGAAGCTGTGGTTCAGTACAGACAGTATTTATCAGGAAGCTGTGGTTCAGTACAGACAGTATTTATCAGGAAGCTGTGGTTCAGTACAGACAGTATTTATCAGGAAGCTGTGATTCAGTACAGACACTTGAACCTCTGATGTTTTGGACGAATGTGCATTCCAGTCAGTATGGAACCCTGGTTTATCTGCTGACTGGACGGAGGAGAGATGACTAGAAACGATTCGGTTGACCTGTTTACGTGTGGATTAATTGTCGGAGTAGAGGACCTTGTGCATTTCAGGTAAAAGAACAACTCAATGTTTTATATTCCAGGACAAATTAGCTAGCAACATCAAACTAGCTAAATTAGACTAATTAGCTAGCAACAGCAAGCTAGCTATCTAAAATAGGAAAAATTAGTTAGCAACTGCAACCTCGCTAAATAAGACTAATTAGCTAGCAACAGCAAGCTAGCTATCTAAAACAGGACACATTAGATAGCAACTGCAACCTCGCTAAATTGACATGTTTATTGCATTTCAACCTCTCCCCAAATTAATATAATTGGTTTTGATATTTCAACCTGTGTGTCGTGATCGTGTTTAGTGTGGGGGGACATGGTGTTAGTGTGGGGGGACATGGTGTTAGTGTGGGGGACATGGTGTTAGTGTGGGGGGACATGGTGTTAGTGTGGGGGGACATGGTGTTAGTGTGGGGGGACATGGTGTTAGTGTGGGGGGACATGGTGTTAGTGTGGGGGGACATGGTGTTAGTGTGTACCATCCACTTCACATTTCAATCAAGCTGAAAATACAATGGGATGAAAGCTTTGGAAGCCAAATCATTTGTAGCCCTCAATCTCTACCAGATAATATGCTGTAATAATGCTGAAGTACATCTCTCTCTCTCTCTCTCTCTCTCTCTCTCTCTCTCTCTCTCTCTCTCTCTCTCTCTCTCTCTCTCTCTCTCTCTCTCTCTCTCTCTCTCTCTCTCTCTCTCTCTCTCTCTCTCTCTCTCTCTCTCTCTCTCTATCTTTCTCTCTCTGTCTCTCTCTCTGTCTCTCTCTCTCTCTCTCTCTCTCTCTTTCTCTCTCTCTCTCTCTCTGTCTCTCTCTGGATAAGAGCGTCTGCTAAATGACTTAAATGTAAAATGTAATGTAAACATTGAATCTGAATCTCGTGCCATCTTTCATAATGAAGGTTTAGGAGAGGCGTGGAATGTGCTTCCTATCAAATAATGGAATGTTTAGAGATAGATCAACTAGATCAGCTAAGTAAATAGAATGTATAAATAGATCAGCTAAGTCAATAGAATATAGAAATAGATCAGCTAAGTCAATATAATATAGAAATAGATCAGCTAAGTAAATAGAATGTATAAATAGATCAGCTAAGTCAATAGAATATAGAAATAGATCAGCTAAGTCAAAATAATATAGAAATAGATCAGCTAAGTCAATAGAATGTATAAATAGATCAGCTAAGTAAATACAATATGGAAATAGATCAACTAAGTAAATGTAATGTATAAATAGATCAGCTAAGTCAATATAATATAGAAATAGATCAGCTAAGTCAATAGAATGTATAAATAGATCAGCTAAGTAAATACAATATGGAAATAGATCAACTAAGTAAATGTAATGTAGAAATAGATCAGCTAAGTCAATATAATATAGAAATAGATCAGCTAAGTCAATATAATATAGAAATAGATCAGCTAAGTAAATAGAATGTATAAATAGATCAGCTAAGTCAAAATAATATAGAAATAGATCAGCTAAGTCAATAGAATATAGAAATAGATCAGCTAAGTCAATAGAATATAGAAATAGACTCGCTAAGTTAATAAAATGTAGAAAGATATTCGCTAAGTCAATAGAATATTGAAATAGATCCGCTAAGTTACTAGAATGTAGAAATATATCCGCTAAGTCAATAGAATATAGAAATAGATCCGCTAAGTTAAAATAATGTAGAAATAGATCCGCTAAGTTAATAGAATATAGAAATAGTTCCGCTAAGTCAATATAATATAGAAATAGATCCGCTAAGTTAATAGAATGTAAAAATAGATTCGCTAAGTCAACAGAATATAGAAGTAGATCCGCTAAGTCAATATAATTTCCATTGAACAATGTAAGATCAGGGGAATGTTATTCAGTGATGTAAATGGATCTACCCACAAGAGACTCATCAGAGTCCTAAATATTCCTAAATAAAATGATGCACTTTTTTATTCTCTAAAAGTACATTTTGAATGTTTAGCAGAACAGGAAAATAGTCTAATTCACACACTTATCAAGAGAACATCCCCTGGTCATCCCTACTGCCTCTGATCAGGCGGACTCACTCAACACACTAAACATGTATAATGATGTCTGGGTGTTGGAGTGTGCCCCTGGCTTACCATAAATATATATGTTTAAATGGTGCCGTCTGTTTTTTTAATATTTTATTTAACCTTTATTTTACTAGGCAAGTCAGTTAAGAACAAATTCTTATTTTCAATGACGGCCTAGGAACTGTGGGTTAACTGCCTGTTCAGGGGCAGAACGACAGATTTGTACCTTGTCAGCTCGGGGGTTTGAACTCGCAACCTTCCGGTTACTAGTCCAACACTCTAACCACTAGGCTAAGCTGCCGCGAGGGTTTGCTTAATATAAGGAATATGAAATGATTGTACTTTTACTTTTACATTTGATACTTAAGTATATTTAAAACCAAATACTTTTAGACTTTTACTCAAGTAGTATTTTACTGGGTGACTTTCACTTTTACTTAATAAGTCATTTTCTATGAAGGTATCTGTACTTTTACTCAAGTATGACAATTGGGTACTTTTTCCAGCGCTGCTACCAGACAAACCACCTCGACACATATCTCTCTATTCACCCTCCCTAACCTGACCTATTCACCCTCCCTAACCTAACCTATTCACCCTCTAACCTAACCTATTCACCCTCCCTAACCTAACCTATTCACCCTCTAACCTAACCTATTCACCCTCCCTAACCTGACCTATTCACCCTCCCTAACCTAACCTATTCACCCTCTAACCTAACCTATTCACCCTCCCTAACCTGACCTATTCACCCTCCCTAACCTAACCTATTCACCCTCCCTAACCTATTCACCCTCCCTAACCTGACCTATTCACCCTCCCTAACCTGACCTATTCACCCTCCCTAACCTGACCTATTCACCCTCCCTAACCTAACCTATTCACCCTCCCTAACCTATTCACCCTCCCTAACCTAACCTATTCACCCTCCCTAACCTAACCTATTCACCCTCCCTAACCTGACCTATTCACCCTCCCTAACCTGACCTATTCACCCTCCCTAACCTAACCTATTCACCCTCCCTAACCTATTCACCCTCCCTAACCTGACCTATTCACCCTCTAACCTAACCTATTCACCCTCTAACCTAACCTATTCACCCTCTAACCTAACCTATTCACCCTCCCTAACCTGACCTATTCACCCTCCCTAACCTGACCTATTCACCCTCCCTAACCTAACCTATTCACCCTCCCTAACCTGACCTATTCACCCTCCCTAACCTATTCACCCTCCCTAACCTAACCTATTCACCCTCCCTAACCTGACCTATTCACCCTCCCTAACCTGACCTATTCACCCTCCCTAACCTAACCTATTCACCCTCCCTAACCTAACCTATTCACCCTCCCCAACCTGACCTATTCACCCTCCCTAACCTAACCTATTCACCCTCCCTAACCTAACCTATTCACCCTCCCTAACCTGACCTATTCACCCTCCCTAACCTAACCTATTCACCCTCCCTAACCTGACCTATTCACCCTCCCTAACCTAACCTATTCACCCTCCCTAACCTAACCTATTCACCCTCCCTAACCTAACCTATTCACCCTCCCTAACCTAACCTATTCACCCTCCCTAACCTGACCTATTCACCCTCCCTAACCTGACCTATTCACCCTCCCTAACCTGACCTATTCACCCTCCCTAACCTAACCTATTCACCCTCTAACCTAACCTATTCACCCTCCCTAACCTAACCTATTCACCCTCCCTAACCTAACCTATTCACCCTCCCTAACCTGACCTATTCACCCTCCCTAACCTGACCTATTCACCCTCCCTAACCTGACCTATTCACCCTCCCTAACCTAACCTATTCACCCTCTAACCTAACCTATTCACCCTCCCTAACCTGACCTATTCACCCTCCCTAATCTATTCACCCTCCCTAACCTATTCACCCTCCCTAACCTAACCTATTCACCCTCCCTAACCTGACCTATTCACCCTCCCTAACCTAACCTATTCACCCTCCCTAACCTGACCTATTCACCCTCCCTAACCTGACCTATTCACCCTCCCTAACCTAACCTATTCACCCTCCCTAACCTGACCTATTCACCCTCCCTAACCTGACCTATTCACCCTCCCTAACCTGACCTATTCACCCTCCCTAACCTGACCTATTCACCCTCCCTAACCTAACCTATTCACCCTCCCTAACCTGACCTATTCACCCTCCCTAACCTGACCTATTCACCCTCCCTAACCTGACCTATTCACCCTCCCTAACCTGACCTATTCACCCTCCCTAACCTGTTCACCCTCCCTAACCTAACCTATTCACCCTCCCTAACCTAACCTATTCACCCTCCCTAACCTGTTCACCCTCCCTGACCTAACCTATTCACCCTCCCTAACCTAACCTATTCGCCCTCCCTAACCTAACCTATTCACCCTCCCTAACCTGTTCACCCTCCCTAACCTGACCTATTCACCCTCCCTAACCTAACCTGTTCACCCTCCCTAACCTAACCTATTCACCCTCCCTAACCTAACCTATTCACCCTCCCTAACCTGACCTATTCACCCTCCCTAACCTGACCTATTCACCCTCCCTAACCCCTATTCACCCTCCCTAACCTGACCTATTCACCCTCCCTAACCTGACCTATTCACCCTCCCTAACCTGACCTATTCACCCTCCCTAACCTATTCACCCTCCCTAACCTAACCTATTCACCCTCCCTAACCTAACCTATTCACCCTCCCTAACCTGACCTATTCACCCTCCCCATGACCTATTCACCCTCCCTAACCTGACCTATTCACCCTCCCTAACCTGACCTATTCACCTATTCACCCTCCCTAACCTAACCTATTCACCCTCCCTAACCTAACCTATTCACCCTCCCTAACCTGACCTATTCACCCTCCCTAACCTAACCTATTCACCCTCCCTAACCTGACCTATTCACCCTCCCTAACCTAACCTATTCACCCTCCCTAACCTAACCTATTCACCCTCCCTAACCTAACCTATTCACCCTCCCTAACCTGACCTATTCACCCTCCCTAACCTAACCTATTCACTAACCTCACCCCCTAACCTAACCTATTCACCCTCCCTAACCTAACCTATTCACCCTCCCTAACCTACCTATTCACCCTCCCTAACCTGTTCACCCTCCCTAACCTAACCTATTCACCCTCCCTAACCTGACCTATTCACCCTCCCTAACCTGACCTATTCACCCTCCCTAACCTAACCTATTCCCTAACCTAACCTATTCACCCTCCCTAAACCTAACCTATTCACCCTCCCTAACCTAACCTATTCACCCTCCCTAACCTAACCTATTCACCCTCCCTAACCTGTTCACTCTCCCTAACCTAACCTATTCACCCTCCCTAACCTAACCTATTCACCCTCCCTAACCTAACCTATTCACCCTCCCTAACCTAACCTATTCACCCTCCCTAACCTAACCTATTCACCCTCCCTAACCTGTTCACCCTCCCTAACCTAACCTATTCACCCTCCCTAACCTAACCTATTCACCCTCCCTAACCTAACCTATTCACCCTCCCCCTAACCTGTTCACCCTCCCTAACCTAACCTATTCACCCTCCCTAACCTAACCTATTCACCCTCCCTAACCTAACCTATTCACCCTCCCTAACCTGACCTATTCACCCCCCTAACCTGACCTATTCACCTAACCTATTCACCCTCCCTAACCTAACCTATTCACCCTCCCTAACCTAACCTATTCACCCTCCCTAACCTATTCACCCTCCCTAACCTAACCTATTCACCCTCCCTAACCTGTTCACCCTCCCTAACCTAACCTATTCACCCTCCCTAACCTAACCTATTCACCCTCCCTAACCTGTTCACCCTCCCTAACCTAACCTATTCACCCTCCCCCTCCCTAACCTGACCTATTCACCCTCCCTAACCTGACCTATTCACCCTCCCTAACCTAACCTATTCACCCTCCCTAACCTAACCTATTCACCCTCCCTAACCTATTCACCCTCCCTAACCTAACCTATTCACCCTCCCTAACCTAACCTATTCACCCTCCCTAACCTAACCTATTCACCCTCCCTAACCTAACCTATTCACCCTCCCTAACCTAACCTATTCACCCTCCCTAACCTGACCTATTCACCCTCCCTAACCTGACCTATTCACCCTCCCTAACCTGTTCACCCTCCCTAACCTAACCTATTCACCCTCCCTAACCTAACCTATTCACCCTCCCTAACCTAACCTATTCACCCTCCCTAACCTGTTCACTCTCCCTAACCTAACCTATTCACCCTCCCTAACCTAACCTATTCACCCTCCCTAACCTAACCTATTCACCCTCCCTAACCTGTTCACCCTCCCTAACCTAACCTATTCACCCTCCCTAACCTAACCTATTCACCCTCCCTAACCTGACCTATTCACCCTCCCTAACCTGACCTATTCACCCTCCCTAACCTAACCTATTCACCCTCCCTAACCTAACCTATTCACCCTCCCTAACCTGTTCACCCTCCCTAACCTAACCTATTCACCCTCCCTAACCTAACCTATTCACCCTCCCTACCCTAACCTATTCACCCTCCCTAACCTGTTCACCCTCCCTAACCTAACCTATTCACCCTCCCCAACCTAACCTATTCACCCTCCCTAACCTGACGTATTCACCCTCCCTAACCTGACCTATTCACCCTCCCCCTGACCTGTTCACCCTCCCTAACCTAACCTATTCACCCTCCCTAACCTAACCTATTCACCCTCCCTAACCTGACC
>NW_026284047.1:30000-57500 GCF_023373465.1 Oncorhynchus keta
GATGAGAGGAGAAGATGGATGAGAGGAGGAGAGGATGGATGAGACGAGGAGAGGAGAAGATGGATGAGAGGATGAGAGTAGAAGATGGATGAGAGGAGAGGAGAGGATGAGCGGAGGAGAGTGGATGAGAGGATGGATGAGAGGAGGAGAGTGGATGAGAATAAAGGAGAGAGTGTGTTCCAGAAAAACCCTCCTTCTATAGGCTCAGTCCCACATCCCACCCACTCCCTGCTCCAGAAAAACCCTCCTTCTATAGGCTCAGTCCCACATGACACCATATCTCCTACATAGGGCACAAACTTCATAAGGGCCCTGGTCTAAAGTAGCGCACTACCTTCATAGGGCTCTGGTCTAAAGTAGTGCACTATATAGATAATAGGGTACCATTAGGGACATACAGTAGCTAGTCAGTGGAGCCTCTAATTCAAATCGCTAGCTATCAAATGCTGCACTAGGCAGAGGAATCTGACAACCCACTGCTGTGTCCTTTACAGAGAGAGCTGCACACACTGCTCCTAGAACTGTTGTGAGGAGGGGGAGGAGGGAGGGAGGGAGGGAGGGAGGGAGGGAGGGAGGGAGGGAGGGATGGAGGGGGAGGGAGGGAGGGAGGGAGGGAGGGAGGGAGGGAGGGAGGGAGGGAGGGAGGGAGGGAGGGAGGGAGCTGCACACACTGCTCCTAGAACTGTTGTGAGGAGGGAGGGAGGGAGGGAGGGAGGGAGGGAGGGAGGGAGGGAGGGAGGGAGGGAGGAGGGAGGGAGGGAGGGAGGGAGGGAGCTGCACACACTGCTCCTAGAACTGTTGTGAGGAGGGGAGGGAGGGAGGGAGGGAGGGAGGGAGGGAGGGAGGGAGGGAGGGAGGGAGGGAGGGAGGGAGGGGAGGGAGCTGCACACACTTCTCCTAGAACTGTTGTGAGGAGGGGGGAGGAGGGGAGGGAAGGAAGGAAGGAAGGAAGGAAGGAAGGAAGGAAGGAAGGAAGGAAGGAAGGAAGGAAGGAAGGAAGGAAGGAAAGAAGGAAAGAGAGAGAAAGACAGACAGAGACAGAGACAGAGAAAGAGAGAAAGAAGGGAATGAGAGGAGAGAAAAACAACTATCCTTCATTGTTCCTCCTCCAGGATAATGGAGTAGCCCCTGCAATGGAGGAGATTGGTGTGTGTGTGTGTGTGTGTGTGTGTGTGTGTGTGTGTGTGTGTGTGTGTGTGTGTGTGTGTGTGTGTGTGTGGCCGCTAATACTCCAGAGAGAGGTGAGAGCCGGAGGCCTCAGAGGCCTAAAGCCAGGGACCTTTCAGAAGCTCTGCTCAGCTCTGCCCTGTTAAGAGCAAAATACTATTCACATTGAATGACGTGAGGAGGCAAGGAGACGAACAAGGTCTGCAGAACGGTCCTTAAAGGAGGCTGTGATGTCATAGCCAAGCGCCCCGCTCTTCGATCCAACTTCGACAGAGATCAACTGCTGATGCTGTACCGAAGGATCTGTCTTAAATACTGTTGATGCTGTACCAAAGGATCTGTCTTAAATACTGTTGATGCTGTACCAAAGGACTGGTCTTAAATACTGTTGATGCTGTACCAAAGGACTGGTCTTAAATACTGTTGATGCTGTACCAAAGGACTGGTCTTAAATACTGTTGATGCTGTACCAAAGGATCTGTCTTAAATACTGTTGATGCTGTACCAAAGGATCTGTCTTAAATACTGTTGATGCTGTACCAAAGGATCTGTCTTAAATACTGTTGATGCTGTACCAAAGGATCTGTCTTAAATACTGTTGATGCTGTACCAAAGGATCTGTCTTAAATACTGTTGATGCTGTACCAAAGGACTGGTCTTAAATACTGTTGATGCTGTACCAAAGGACTGGTCTTAAATACTGTTGATGCTGTACCAAAGGACTGGTCTTAAATACTGTTGATGCTGTACCAAAGGACTGGTCTTAAATACTGTTGATGCTGTACCAAAGGACTGGTCTTAAATACTGTTGATGCTGTACCAAAGGACTGGTCTTAAATACTGTTGATGCTGTACCAAAGGACTGGTCTTAAATACTGTTGATGCTGTACCAAAGGACTGGTCTTAAATACTGTTGATGCTGTACCAAAGGACTGGTCTTAAATACTGTTGATGCTGTACCAAAGGACTGGTCTTAAATACTGTTGATGCTGTACCAAAGGACTGGTCTTAAATACTGTTGATGCTGTACCAAAGGACTGGCCTTAAATACTGTTGATGCTGTACCAAAGGACTGGTCTTAAATACTGTTGATGCTGTACCAAAGGACTGGTCTTAAATACTGTTGATGCTGTACCAAAGGACTGGTCTTAAATACTGCTGATGCTGTACCAAAGGATCTGTCTTAAATACTGTTGATGCTGTACCAAAGGACTGGTCTTAAATACTGTTGATGCTGTACCAAAGGACTGGTCTTAAATACTGTTGATGCTGTACCAAAGGATCTGTCTTAAATACTGTTGATGCTGTACCAAAGGATCTGTCTTAAATACTGTTGATGCTGTACCAAAGGACTGGTCTTAAATACTGTTGATGCTGTACCAAAGGACTGGTCTTAAATACTGTTGATGCTGTACCAAAGGACTGGTCTTAAATACTGTTGATGCTGTACCAAAGGACTGGTCTTAAATACTGTTGATGCTGTACCAAAGGACTGGTCTTAAATACTGTTGATGCTGTACCAAAGGACTGGTCTTAAATACTGTTGATGCTGTACCAAAGGACTGGTCTTAAATACTGTTGATGCTGTACCAAAGGACTGGTCTTAAATACTGTTGATGCTGTACCAAAGGACTGGTCTTAAATACTGTTGATGCTGTACCAAAGGACTGGTCTTAAATACTGTTGATGCTGTACCAAAGGACTGGTCTTAAATACTGTTGATGCTGTACCAAAGGACTGGTCTTAAATACTGCTGATGCTTTGCAATAAAACTTCCACTAAATCCCAAGGGAGTAATTGAAACGTGACATCAACCTTGTTTAATACTGCTGCTTTAACAAACTTAAATAATTCAACTCTTCATCATTCAATTATTCAAAACCTTGTTTCGTGCCGTGCTGCCTCAGACACTAATCTGGGAAAAACGAGAGAAAGATTGACAGACCGGTCAATACAACACAGTAAAATCAAGTCAGAGAGACAGCAACCGGGCTGATGTTGGGTTGTGACAATATATATATTCATGTGTAGTTCTCTCTCTCTCTCTCTCTCTCTCTCTCTCTCTCTCTATCTGTCTCTCTCTCTCTCTCTCTCTCTCTCTCTCTCTCTCTCTCTCTCTCTCTCTCTCTCTCTCTCTCTCTCTCTCTCTATCTGTCTCTCTCTCTCTCTCTCTCTCTCTCTATCTGTCTCTCTCTCTCTCTCTATCTGTCTCTCTCTCTCTCTCTATCTGTCTCTCTCTCTCTCTATCTGTCTCTCTCTCTCTCTCTCTCTCTCTCTCTCTCTCTCTCTCTCTCTCTCTCTCTCTCTCTCTCTCTCTCTCTCTCTCTCTCTCTCTCTCTCTCTCTCTCTATCTGTCTCTCTCTCTCTCTCTCTCTCTCTCTCTCTCTCTCTCTCTCTCTCTCACAGATGTTCCAAAAGAATAAAGACATTGCAAATGTCATATTATGTCTATATACAGTGTTGTAGCGATGTGCAAATAGTTAAAGTACAAAAGGGAAAATAAATAAGCATAAATATGGGTTGTATTTACAATGGTGTTTGTTCTTCACTGGTTGACCTTTTCTTGTGGCAAAAGATCACAAATCTTGCTGCTGTGATGTCACACTGTGGTATTTCACCCAGTAGATATGGGAGTTTATCAAAATTGGGTTTGTTTTCAAATTCTTTGTGTATCTGTGTAATCTGAGGGAAATATGTCTCTCTAATATGGTCATAAATTTGTCAGGAGGTTAGGAAGTGCGCATATAGCCTGTCCTCTCTTGAGAGCCATATCTGCCTACGGTGGCCTTTCTCAATAGCAAGGCTATGCCCACTGAGTCTCCCCCTCCCTCCCCCCCTCTCTCCATCACATCAGACAGCATGCCAAGCCTTTCATCCCCCTCTGATCCTGGGGGAGCTGTGTTGGTGACAGGGGGTTGGAGGACAACATCCCTCCACAGTGTATAACAGGGGTAAAGCTGAGAGAAACCTGGTTAGCTAAAGCTACCTAGCGATAGCCTTGATGCTAAAACTGGTCTGAAACAAAAGCTAACAGTTTACAAAGGGGTAAAGGAAGAGGAACCTGGTTAGCTTAAGCTAGCTAGTGATAGCCTTGATGCTAAACCTGATGGAGGAACCTGGTTAGTTAAAGCTAGCTAGCGATAGCCTTGATGCTAAACCTGATGGAGAACCTTGCTAAATGCTAAAGCCTGATGGATGGAGAAGCCTGTGCTAAAACTGGTCTGAAACAAAAGCTAACAGTTTACAAAGGGGTAAAGGAAGAGGAACCTGGTTAGCTTAAGCTAGCTAGTGATAGCCTTGATGCTAAACCTGATGGAGGAACCTGGTTAGTTAAAGCTAGCTAGCGATAGCCTTGATGCTAAACCTGATGGAGGAACCTGGTTAGCTAAAGCTAGCTAGCGATAGCCTTGATGCTAAACCTGATGGAGATGCCTGATGCTAAAACTGGTCTGAAACAAAAGCTAACAGTTTACAAAGGGGTAAAGGAAGAGGAACCTGGTTAGCTAAAGCTAGCTAGCGATAGCCTTTATGCTAAACCTGATGGAGGAACCTGGTTAGCTAAAGCTAGCGATAGCCTTGATGCTAAACCTGATGGAGGAACCTGGTTAGCTAAAGCTAGCTAGCGATAGCCTTGATGCTAAACCTGGTGGAGGAACCTGGTTAGCTAAAGCTAGCTAGCGATAGCCTTGATGTTAAACCTGATGGAGAAGCCTGAGGCTAAAACTGGTCTGAAACAAAAGCTAACAGTTTACCTAGGGGTAAAGCTGAGAGAAACGGCTGGTGGTAGAGCGGTGGGTGGTCGGACCAAACACAAATTGCTCTCTGTAAATCCCTGTCTTCGAGCGCACAGCAGTACACAGCAGCACACACTACACACACACACAAACACATCCACCCACCCATGATGGGCCGGAGACAACAGCTGCTGCTCCTTGGCAGCCGTAGCCCATTAAGGTTTATTCTGAGAATCATTGCTTTCGTTCGCTGACAGGTTGTAAATTACACAGTGTCTGCACTGTGCAGAGACGCCTGGATCAAACCTGCCGTCTCAGCATCAGCTCTAATATGTCTGTACTACAGGGGGTTTGACATTATTAAAGACTCACTGTAGACACAAGGTGTCAAACATGCGACCCGAGGGCCCATTCAATACGCCCTGTGGGCCCATTCATTACAACATGTGGGCCCATTCGATACGCCCTGTGGGCCCATTCATTACAACATGTGGGCCCATTCAATATGACCTGTGGGCCCATTCAATACAACATGTGGGCCCATTCATTACGACCTGTGGGCCCATTCAATATGACCTGTGGGCCCATTCAATACAACCTGTGGGCCCATTCATTACAACATGTGGGCCCATTCAATACAACCTGTGGGCCCATTCATTACAACCTGTGGGCCCATTCATTACGACCTGTGGGCCCATTCAATACAACCTGTGGGCCCATTCATTACAACCTGTGGGCCCATTCAATACAACCTGTGGGCCCATTCAATACAACCTGTGGGCCCATTCATTACGACCTGTGGGCCCATTCATTACAACCTGTGGGCCCATTCATTACAACCTGTGGGCCCATTCAATACAACCTGTGGGCCCATTCAATACAACCTGTGGGCCCATTCAATATGACCTGTGGGCCCATTCAATACGACCTGTGGGCCCATTCAATACAACCTGTGGGCCCATTCAATACGACCTGTGGGCCCATTCAATACAACCTGTGGGCCCATTCAATACAACCTGTGGGCCCATTCACGACCTGTGGGCCCATTCATTACAACCTGTGGGCCCATTCATTACAACCTGTGGGCCCATTCATTACAACCTGTGGGCCCATTCATTACAACCTGTGGGCCCATTCATTACAACCTGTGGGCCCATTCAACCTGTGGGCCCATTCAATACAACCTGTGGGCCCATTCAATACAACCTGTGGGCCCATTCAATCACGACCTGTGGGCCCATTCAATACAACCTGTGGGCCCATTCAATACGACCTGTGGGCCCCCACCTGTGGGCCCATTCAATACAACCTGTGGGCCCATTCAATCAACCTGTGGGCCCATTCAATACGACCTGTGGGCCCATTCAATACAACCTGTGGGCCATTCATTCAATACAACCTGTGGGCCCATTCAATACAACCTGTGGGCCCATTCAATACAACCTGTGGGCCCATTCATTACAACCTGTGGGCCCATTCAATACAACCTGTGGGCCCATTCAATACAACCTGTGGGCCCATTCATACAACCTGTGGGCCCACCTGTGGGCCCATTCAATATGACCTGTGGGCCCATTCAATACAACCTGTGGGCCCATTCAATACACCTGTGGGCCCATTCAATACAACCTGTGGGCCCATTCAATACAACCTGTGGGCCCATTCATTACGACCTGTGGGCCCATTCATTACAACCTGTGGGCCCATTCATTACAACCTGTGGGCCCATTCAATACAACCTGTGGGCCCATTCATTACGACCTGTGGGCCCATTCAATACAACCTGTGGGCCCATTCAATACAACCTGTGGGCCCATTCAATACAACCTGTGGGCCCATTCAATACAACCTGTGGGCCCATTCAATACAACCTGTGGGCCCATTCAATACGACCTGTGGGCCCATTCATTACAACCTGTGGGCCCATTCAATACAACCTGTGGGCCCATTCAATACAACCTGTGGGCCCATTCAATACAACCTGTGGGCCCATTCAATATGACCTGTGGGCCCATTCAATATGACCTGCGGGCCCATTTCAACCTGTGGGCCCATTCACCGACCTGTGGGCCCATTCAATACAACCTGTGGGCCCATTCATTACAACCTGTGGGCCCATTCATTACAACCTGTGGGCCCATTCATTACAACCTGTGGGCCCATTCATTACAACCTGTGGGCCCATTCAATACAACCTGTGGGCCCATTCAATATCGGGCCCATTCCTGTGGGCCCATTCAATACAACCTGTGGGCCCATTCAATACGACCTGGGCCCATTCAATACAACCTGTGGGCCCATTCAATACGACCTGTGGGCCCATTCAATACAACCTGTGGGCCCATTCTGACCTGTGGGCCCATTCAATACAACCTGTGGGCCCATTCAATACAACCTGTGGGCCCATTCAATACGACCTGTGGGCCCATTCAATACAACCTGTGGGCCCATTCAATACAACCTGTGGGCCCATTCAATATGACCTGCGGGCCCATTCATTACAACCTGTGGGCCCATTCAATACAACCTGTGGGCCCATTCAACCTGTGGGCCCATTCAATACAACCTGTGGGCCCATTCAATATGACCTGCGGGCCCATTCAATATGACCTGTGGGCCCATTCAATACAACCTGTGGGCCCATTCAATACGACCTGTGGGCCCATTCATTACAACCTGTGGGCCCATTCAATACAACCTGTGGGCCCATTCAATACAACCTGTGGGCCCATTCATTATGACCTGTGGGCCCATTCAATACGACCTGTGGGCCCATTCAATACAACCTGTGGGCCCATTCAATACGACCTGTGGGCCCATTCAATACAACCTGTGGGCCCATTCAATACGACCTGTGGGCCCATTCAATACAACCTGTGGGCCCATTCATTACGACCTGTGGGCCCATTCATTACGACCTGTGGGCCCATTCAATACGACCTGTGGGCCCATTCAATACAACCTGTGGGCCCATTCAATACAACCTGTGGGCCCATTCATTACGACCTGTGTGTGGTTTGAGTATGTGTTGAAATGATAATGAACCTACATGTACAGTCTCTTCACTCTGATCAGCTTGATAACAGTCATTTATAGTCTCATACATCAACACAGAAGATAAGACAATGAATGGCCTCAGCATGACTACGGTATCAGGTTGATATCAGGTTATCAGCTACAGTAGCAGGTTGATATCTACATATGTTTCTGTGTTAGGTGTTCAGCCAACAAGACTAACAGTAGTATTGTTGTAGTTTTAATGAGGGGCCTGGGCTGTAATGTTTGGTCTGTTCCTCAGCCTTGTTGTAGTTTTAATGAGGGGCCTGGGTCCTGGCTGTAATGTCTGGTCTGTTCCTCAGCCTTGTTGTAGTTTTAATGAGGGGCCTGGGCTGTAATGTCTGGTCTGTTCCTCAGCCTTGTTGTAGTTTTAATGAGGGGCCTGGGTCCTGGGCTGTAATGTCTGGTCTGTTCCTCAGCCTTGTTGTAGTTTTAATGAGGGGCCTGGGCTGTAATGTCTGGTCTGTTCCTCAGCCTTGTTGTAGTTTTAATGAGGGGCCTGGGTCCTGGGCTGTAATGTCTGGTCTGTTCCTCAGCCTTGCTGTAGTTTTAATGAGGGGCCTGGGTCCTGGGCTGTAATGTCTGGTCTGTTCCTCAGCCTTGTTGTAGTTTTAATGAGGGCCTGGGTCCTGGGCTGTAATGTCTGGTCTGTTCCTCAGCCTTGTTGTAGTTTTAATGAGGGCCTGGGCCTGGCTGTAATGTCTGGTCTGTTCCTCAGCCTTGTTGTAGTTTTAATGAGGGGCCTGGGCTGTAATGTCTGGTCTGTTCCTCAGCCTTGTTGTAGTTTTAATGAGGGGCCTGGGTCCTGGGCTGTAATGTCTGGTCTGTTCCTCAGCCTTGTTGTAGTTTTAATGAGGGGGGGTCCTGGGCTGTAATGTCTGGTCTGTTCCTCAGCCTTGTTGTAGTTTTAATGAGGGGCCTGGGTCCTGGGCTGTAATGTCTGGTCTGTTCCTCAGCCTTGTTGTAGTTTTAATGAGGGGCCTGGGTCCTGGGCTGTAATGTCTGGTCTGTTCCTCAGCCTTGTTGTAGTTTTAATGAGGGGCCTGGGCTGTAATGTCTGGTCTGTTCCTCAGCCTTGTTGTAGTTTTAATGAGGGGCCTGGGTCCTGGGCTGTAATGTCTGGTCTGTTCCTCAGCCTTGTTGTAGTTTTAATGAGGGGCCTGGGTCCTGGGCTGTAATGTCTGGTCTGTTCCTCAGCCTTGTTGTAGTTTTAATGAGGGGCCTGGGTCCTGGCTGTAATGTCTGGTCTGTTCCTCAGCCTTGTTGTAGTTTTAATGAGGGGCCTGGGTCCTGGGCTGTAATGTCTGGTCTGTTCCTCAGCCTTGTTGTAGTTTTAATGAGGGGCCTGGGTCCTGGGCTGTAATGTCTGGTCTGTTCCTCAGCCTTGTTGTAGTTTTAATGAGGGGCCTGGGTCCTGGGCTGTAATGTCTGGTCTGTTCCTCAGCCTTGTTGTAGTTTTAATGAGGGGCCTGGGTCCTGGCTGTAATGTCTGGTCTGTTCCTCAGCCTTGTTGTAGTTTTAATGAGGGGCCTGGGTCCCGGGCTGTAATGTCTGGTCTGTTCCTCAGCCTTGTTGTAGTTTTAATGAGGGGCCTGGGTCCTGGCTGTAATGTCTGGTCTGTTCCTCAGCCTTGTTGTAGTTTTAATGAGGGGCCTGGGTCCTGGGCTGTAATGTCTGGTCTGTTCCTCAGCCTTGTTGTAGTTTTAATGAGGGGCCTGGGTCCTGGGCTGTAATGTCTGGTCTGTTCCTCAGCCTTGTTGTAGTTTTAATGAGGGGCCTGGGTCCTGGGCTGTAATGTCTGGTCTGTTCCTCAGCCTTGTTGTAGTTTTAATGAGGGGCCTGGGTCCTGGCTGTAATGTCTGGTCTGTTCCTCAGCCTTGTTGTAGTTTTAATGAGGGGCCTGGGTCCTGGGCTGTAATGTCTGGTCTGTTCCTCAGCCTTGCTGTGAGTAGCTTGTTAAGAAGACTGTCTGACTCCCTGCAGTGAAAACTGATCACACGTCTCCTCAGCCGTGCTGTTGGCTGTTAAGTGATGACCACGTTAGGCTGCGGTAAGTATCTAACGTGGTTATCTAAAGGGCATCTTTAGCATCCTGTTAACCATCACGTCGTAGTGCTGAGCTGTGGGTTGATGTGTGAGGAACCGAATCCGTGCAGGACTTCAGCACACCACTGGTGACAACTGGGGTTTTAACGGCCCAAGTCACAGTGGGAAGTCGCTATGGCATTTAACACGATGAGCAGCCCTCCCCAGGCCCTTTCCAAACCGCCTTAAAAATAGACTTACAAAACAACCCCCCCCCCCAAAGGGGGAATGACTCAGTGTCAACGTCCAGGGAGACAGAAGTGCCCTATATCAGTTAGACTGATTCAAATGTGACAGACAGTTGCAGGGGGTTGTGTTTTTTAGTAGACAGGAAATGGAAGAAAGGTCCACAAAACAACATAATGAAACAGGGAGGTTTTATCTGAACTGGTCCAATCAGACATGATTGTAATGCTTTACTGTTGCAAAATGTTTTGCTACGGTGTATCCTGAATGAACATGACCAGATGATGGTGAAACCCAACCCTTCCTCCCACCCAGTGAGATGGACAGTTAGGTTATAGAGGGACTATGTCTACAGGACAGTTAGGTTATAGAGGGACTATGTCTACAGGACAGTTAGGTTATAGAGGGTCTATGTCTAGAGGATAGTCAGTTAGGTTATAGAGGGACTATGTCTACAGGACAGTTAGGTTATAGAGGGTCTATGATTAGAGGATAGTCAGTTAGGTTATAGAGGGTCTATGATTAGTCAGTTAGGTTATAGAGGGTCTATGATTAGAGGATAGTCAGTTAGGTTATAGAGGGTCTATGTCTATAGGATAGTCAGTTAGGTTATAGAGGGTCTATGTCTATAGGATGGACAGTTAGGTTATAGAGGGTCTATGTCTATAGGATAGTCAGTTAGGTTATAGAGGGTCTATGTCTATAGGATAGTCAGTTAGGTTATAGAGGGTCTATGTCTATAGGATAGTCAGTTAGGTTATAGAGGGTCTATGTCTAGAGGTCAGTTAGGTTATAGAGGGACTATGTCTAGAGGACAGTCAGTTAGGTTATAGAGGGACTATGTCTAGAGGACAGTTAGGTTATAGAGGGTCTATGTCTAGAGGTCAGTTAGGTTATAGAGGGTCTATGTCTACAGGATAGTCAGTTAGGTTATAGAGGGACTATGTCTAGGGGACAGTCAGTTAGGTTATAGAGGGACTATGTCTAGAGGTTAGTTAGGTTATAGAGGGTCTATGTCTAGAGGATGGACAGTTAGGTTATAGAGGGTATATGTCTATAGGATGGACAGTTAGGTTATAGAGGGTCTATGTCTAGAGGATGGACAGTTAGGTTATAGAGGGTATATGTCTATAGGATAGTCAGTTAGGTTATAGAGGGTCTATGTCTATAGGATAGTCAGTTAGGTTATAGAGGGTCTATGTCTAGAGGATAGTCAGTTAGGTTATAGAGGGACTATGTCTATAGGATGGACAGTTAGGTTATAGAGGGTATATGTCTATAGGATGGACAGTTAGGTTATAGAGGGTCTATGACTAGAGGATAGTCAGTTAGGTTATAGAGGGTCTATGTCTAGAGGTCAGTTAGGTTATAGAGGGTCTATGTCTTGAGGTCAGTTAGGTTATAGAGGGACTATGATTAGAGGATAGTCAGTTAGGTTATAGAGGGTCTATGTCTTGAGGTCAGTTAGGTTATAGAGGGTCTATGTCTTGAGGTCAGTTAGGTTATAGAGGGACTATGTCTATAGGATGGACAGTTAGGTTATAGAGGGACTATGTCTATAGGATGGACAGTTAGGTTATAGAGGGTCTATGTCTATAGGATAGTCAGTTAGGTTATAGAGGGTCTATGTCTAGAGGATAGTCAGTTACTATAGAGGGTCTATGTCTAGAGGATAGTCAGTTAGGTTATAGAGGGTCTATGTCTAGAGGATAGTCAGTTAGGTTATAGAGGGTCTATGTCTATAGGATAGTCAGTTAGGTTATAGAGGGTCTATGTCTAGAGGATGGTCAGTTAGGTTATAGAGGGTCTATGTCTAGAGGATAGTCAGTTAGGTTATAGAGGGTCTATGTCTAGAGGATAGTCAGTTAGGTTATAGAGGGTCTATGTCTATAGGATGGTCAGTTAGGTTATAGAGGGTCTATGTCTAGAGGATAGTCAGTTAGGTTATAGAGGGTCTATGTCTAGAGGATAGTCAGTTAGGTTATAGAGGGTCTATGTCTAGAGGATAGTCAGTTAGGTTATAGAGGGTCTATGTCTATAGGATAGTCAGTTAGGTTATAGAGGGTCTATGTCTAGAGGATAGTCAGTTAGGTTATAGAGGGTCTATGTCTAGAGGATAGTCAGTTAGGTTATAGAGGGTCTATGTCTAGAGGATGGTCAGTTAGGTTATAGAGGGTCTATGTCTACAGGATGGTCAGTTAGGTTATAGAGGGTCTATGTCTACAGGATGGTCAGTTAGGTTATAGAGGGTCTATGTCTAGAGGATAGTCAGTTAGGTTATAGAGGGTCTATGTCTACAGGATGGTCAGTTAGGTTATAGAGGGACTATGTCTAGAGGTCAGTTAGGTTATAGAGGGTCTATGTCTAGAGGATAGTCAGTTAGGTTATAGAGGGACTATGTCTAGAGGATAGTCAGTTAGGTTATAGAGGGTCTATGTCTACAGGATGGTCAGTTAGGTTATAGAGGGACTATGTCTAGAGGATAGTCAGTTAGGTTATAGAGGGTCTATGTCTAGAGGATAGTCAGTTAGGTTATAGAGGGACTATGTCTAGAGGATAGTCAGTTAGGTTATAGAGGGTCTATGTCTAGAGGATAGTCAGTTAGGTTATAGAGGGTCTATGTCTAGAGGATAGTCAGTTAGGTTATAGAGGGACTATGTCTAGAGGATAGTCAGTTAGGTTATAGAGGGTCTATGTCTAGAGGATAGTCAGTTAGGTTATAGAGGGTCTATGTCTAGAGGATAGTCAGTTAGGTTATAGAGGGTCTATGTCTAGAGGATAGTCAGTTAGGTTATAGAGGGTCTATGTCTAGAGGATAGTCAGTTAGGTTATAGAGGGTCTATGTCTAGAGGATAGTCAGTTAGGTTATAGAGGGACTATGTCTAGAGGATAGTCAGTTAGGTTATAGAGGGTCTATGTCTAGAGGATAGTCAGTTAGGTTATAGAGGGTCTATGTCTAGAGGATAGTCAGTTAGGTTATAGAGGGTCTATGTCTATAGGATAGTCAGTTAGGTTATAGAGGGTCTATGTCTAGAGGATAGTCAGTTAGGTTATAGAGGGTCTATGTCTAGAGGATAGTCAGTTAGGTTATAGAGGGTCTATGTCTAGAGGATAGTCAGTTAGGTTATAGAGGGACTATGTCTAGAGGATAGTCAGTTAGGTTATAGAGGGACTATGTCTAGAGGATAGTCAGTTAGGTTATAGAGGGTCTATGTCTAGAGGATAGTCAGTTAGGTTATAGAGGGACTATGTCTAGAGGATGGTCAGTTAGGTTATAGAGGGACTATGTCTATAGGATGGTCAGTTAGGTTATAGAGGGACTATGTCTAGAGGACAGTTAGGTTATAGAGGGACATGTTAGAGGATAGTCAGTTAGGTTATAATCTGGGACAATATGTACAAGTAAACTGGAACAATGTGGATGGTCTCAGTTATTAATCATTAGATGTTCTGTCATGGTCTTCAGGTCTTCTATATTAACCATTAGATGTTCTGTCATGGTTCTATATTTCATAGATGTTCTGTCATGGTCTTCATGGTCTTCTATATTAACCATTAGATGTTCTGTCATGGTCTTCAGGTCTCCTATATTAACCATTAGATGTTCTGTCATGGTCTTCAGGTCTCCTATATTAACCATTAGATGTTCTGTCATGGTCTTCAGGTCTCTATATTAACCATTAGATGTTCTGTCATGGTCTTCAGGTCTTCTATATTAACCATTAGATGTTCTGTCATGGTCTTCAGGTCTCTGGTCTATATTAACCATTAGATGTTCTGTCATGGTCTTCAGGTCTTCTATATTAACCATTAGATGTTCTGTCATGGTCTTCAGGTCTCCTATTAACCATTAGGTCTGCTGGTCTCCTATATTAACCATTAGATGTTCTGTCATGGTCTTCAGGTCTCCTATATTAACCATTAGATGTTCTGTCATGGGTCTTCCTATATTAACCATTAGATGTTCTGTCATGGTCTTCCTATATTAACCATTAGATGTTCTGTCATGGTCTTCAGGTCTCCTATATTAACCATTAGATGTTCTGTCATGGTCTTCAGGTCTCCTATATTAACCATTAGATGTTCTGTAACCATTGGTTCTTCAGGTCTTCTCCTATATTAATCATTAGATGTTCTGTCATGGTCTTCAGGTCTCCTATATTAACCATTAGATGTTCTGTCATGGTCTTCAGGTCTTCTATATTAACCATTAGATGTTCTGTCATGGTCTTCAGGTCTTCTATATTAACCATTAGATGTTCTGTCATGGTCTTCAGGTCTTCTATATTAACCATTAGATGTTCTGTCATGGTCTTCAGGTCTTCTATATTAACCATTAGATGTTCTGTCATGGTCTTCAGGTCTCCTATATTAACCATTAGATGTTCTGTCATGGTCTTCAGGTCTCCTATATTAACCATTAGATGTTCTGTCATGGTCTTCAGGTCTTCTATATTAACCATTAGATGTTCTGTCATGGTCTTCAGGTCTTCTATATTAACCATTAGATGTTCTGTCATGGTCTTCAGGTCTTCTATATTAACCATTAGATGTTCTGTCATGGTCTTCAGGTCTCCTATATTAATCATTAGATGTTCTGTCATGGTCTTCAGGTCTCTATATTAACCATTAGATGTTCTGTCATGGTCTTCAGGTCTTCTATATTAACCATTAGATGTTCTGTCATGGTCTTCAGGTCTCCTATATTAACCATTAGATGTTCTGTCATGGTCTTCAGGTCTTCTATATTAACCATTAGATGTTCTGTCATGGTCTTCAGGTCTTCTATATTAACCATTAGATGTTCTGTCATGGTCTTCAGGTCTCCTATATTAACCATTAGATGTTCTGTCATGGTCTTCAGGTCTTCTATATTAATCATTAGATGTTCTGTCATGGTCTTCAGGTCTCCTATATTAACCATTAGATGTTCTGTCATGGTCTTCAGGTCTGCTGGTCTTCTATATTAACCATTAGATGTTCTGTCATGGTCTTCAGGTCTTCTATATTAACCATTAGATGTTCTGTCATGGTCTTCAGGTCTTCTATATTAACCATTAGATGTTCTGTCATGGTCTTCAGGTCTTCTATATTAACCATTAGATGTTCTGTCATGGTCTTCAGGTCTTCTATATTAACCATTAGATGTTCTGTCATGGTCTTCAGGTCTTCTATATTAATCATTAGATGTTCTGTCATGGTCTTCAGGTCTTCTATATTAACCATTAGATGTTCTGTCATGGTCTTCAGGTCTTCTATATTAACCATTAGATGTTCTGTCATGGTCTTCAGGTCTGCTGGTCTTCTATATTAACCATTAGATGTTCTGTCATGGTCTTCAGGTCTTCTATATTAACCATTAGATGTTCTGTCATGGTCTTCAGGTCTTCTATATTAACCATTAGATGTTCTGTCATGGTCTTCAGGTCTTCTATATTAACCATTAGATGTTCTGTCATGGTCTTCAGGTCTTCTATATTAATCATTAGATGTTCTGTCATGGTCTTCAGGTCTGCTGGTCTTCTATATTAACCATTAGATGTTCTGTCATGGTCTTCAGGTCTGCTGGTCTTCTATATTAACCATTAGATGTTCTGTCATGGTCTTCAGGTCTTCTATATTAACCATTAGATGTTCTGTCATGGTCTTCAGGTCTGCTGGTCTTCTATATTAACCATTAGATGTTCTGTCATGGTCTTCAGGTCTTCTATATTAACCATTAGATGTTCTGTCATGGTCTTCAGGTCTCCTATATTAACCATTAGATGTTCTGTCATGGTCTGCTGGTCTTCTATATTAACCATTAGATGTTCTGTCATGGTCTTCAGGTCTCCTATATTAACCATTAGATGTTCTGTCATGGTCTTCAGGTCTTCTATATTAACCATTAGATGTTCTGTCATGGTCTTCAGGTCTCCTATATTAACCATTAGATGTTCTGTCATGGTCTTCAGGTCTGCTGGTCTTCTATATTAACCATTAGATGTTCTGTCATGGTCTTCAGGTCTGCTGGTCTATTAACCATTAGATGTTCTGTCATGGTCTTCAGGTCTTCTATATTAATCATTAGATGTTCTGTCATGGTCTTCAGGTCTTCTGGTCTTCTATATTAACCATTAGATGTTCTGTCATGGTCTTCAGGTTTTCAGGTCTTCTATATTAATCATTAGATGTTCTGTCATGGTCTTCAGGTCTGCTGGTCTTCTATATTAACCATTAGATGTTCTGTCATGGTCTTCAGGTCTTCTATATTAACCATTAGATGTTCTGTCATGGTCTTCAGGTCTCCTATATTAACCATTAGATGTTCTGTCATGGTCTTCAGGTCTCCTATATTAACCATTAGATGTTCTGTCATGGTCTTCAGGTCTCCTATATTAACCATTAGATGTTCTGTCATGGTCTTCAGGTCTCCTATATTAATCATTAGATGTTCTGTCATGGTCTTCAGGTCTCCTATATTAATCATTAGATGTTCTGTCATGGTCTTCAGGTCTCCTATATTAATCATTAGATGTTCTGTCATGGTCTTGGTCTATATTAATCATTAGATGTTCTGTCATGGTCTCAGGTCTCCTATATTAACCATTAGATGTTCTGTCATGGTCTTCAGGTCTTCTATATTAACCATTAGATGTTCTGTCATGGTCTTCAGGTCTCCTATATTAACCATTAGATGTTCTGTCATGGTCTTCAGGTCTCCTATATTAATCATTAGATGTTCTGTCATGGTCTATATTCAGATGTTCTGTCTGGTCTATATTAATCATTAGATGTTCTGTCATGGTCTTCAGGTCTCCTATATTAACCATTAGATGTTCTGTCATGGTCTTCAGGTCTGCTGGTCTCCTATATTAATCATTAGATGTTCTGTCATGGTCTTCAGGTCTCCTATATTAATCATTAGATGTTCTGTCATGGTCTTCAGGTCTCCTATATTAACCATTAGATGTTCTGTCATGGTCTTCAGGTCTGCTGGTCTCTATATTAACCATTAGATGTTCTGTCATGGTCTTCAGGTCTCCTATATTAACCATTAGATGTTCTGTCATGGTCTTCAGGTCTCCTATATTAACCATTAGATGTTCTGTCATGGTCTTCAGGTCTTCTATATTCTGTTCTGTCAGGTCTCCTATATTAACCATTAGATGTTCTGTCATGGTCTTCAGGTCAGGTCTCCTATATTAACCATTAGATGTTCTGTCATGGTCTTCAGGTCTCCTATATTAACCATTAGATGTTCTGTCATGGTCTTCAGGTCTTAACCATTAGGTCTGTCTGGTCTCTCCTATATTAACCATTAGATGTTCTGTCATGGTCTTCAGGTCTTCTATATTAACCATTAGATGTTCTGTCATGGTCTTCAGGTATCCTATATTAACCATTAGATGTTCTGTCATGGTCTTCAGGTCTGCTGGTCTTCTATATTAACCATTAGATGTTCTGTCATGGTCTTCAGGTCTGCTGGTCTTCTATATTAATCATTAGATGTTCTGTCATGGTCTTCAGGTCTGCTGGTCTTCTATATTAATCATTAGATGTTCTGTCATGGTCTTCAGGTCTGCTGGTCTCCTATATTAACCATTAGATGTTCTGTCATGGTCTTCAGGTCTTCTATATTAACCATTAGATGTTCTGTCTTCTATATTAACCATTAGATGTTCTGTCATGGTCTTCAGGTCTGCTGGTCTTCTATATTAACCATTAGATGTTCTGTCATGGTCTTCAGGTCTCTGGTCTTCTATATTAAACATTAGATGTTCTGTCATGGTCTTCAGGTCTTCCTATATTAACCATTAGATGTTCTGTCATGGTCTTCAGGTCTCCTATATTAACCATTAGATGTTCTGTCATGGTCTTCAGGTCTGCTGGTCTCCTATATTAATCATTAGATGTTCTGTCATGGTCTTCAGGTCTCCTATATTAACCATTAGATGTTCTGTCATGGTCTTCAGGTCTTCAGGTCTCCTATATTAATCATTAGATGTTCTGTCATGGTCTTCAGGTCTCCTATATTAACCATTAGATGTTCTGTCATGGTCTTCAGGTCTCCTATATTAATCATTAGATGTTCTGTCATGGTCTTCAGGTCTCCTATATTAACCATTAGATGTTCTGTCATGGTCTTCAGGTCTGCTGGTCTTCTATATTAACCATTAGATGTTCTGTCATGGTCTTCAGGTCAGGTCTCCTATATTAACCATTAGATGTTCTGTCATGGTCTTCAGGTCTTAACCATTAGATGTTCTGTCATGGTCTTCAGGTCTTCTATATTAATCATTAGATGTTCTGTCATGGTCTTCAGGTCTCTATATTAACCATTAGATGTTCTGTCATGGTCTTCAGGTCTTCTATATTAACCATTAGATGTTCTGTCATGGTCTTCAGGTCTCTGGTCTTCTATATTAATCATTAGATGTTCTGTCATGGTCTTCAGGTCTGTCATGGTCTCTTCTATATTAACCATTAGATGTTCTGTCATGGTCTTCAGGTCTTCTATATTAACCATTAGATGTTCTGTCATGGTCTTCAGGTCTATTAATCATTAGATGTTCTGTCTTCTATATTAACCATTAGATGTTCTGTCATGGTCTTCAGGTCTCCTATATTAATCATTAGATGTTCTTCTGTCCAGGTCTTCTATATTAACCATTAGATGTTCTGTCATGGTCTTCAGGTCTCCTATATTAACCATTAGATGTTCTGTCATGGTCTTCAGGTCTCCTATATTAACCATTAGATGTTCTGTCATGGTCTTCAGGTCTCCTATATTAATCATTAGATGTTCTGTCATGGTCTTCAGGTCTCCTATATTAATCATTAGATGTTCTGTCATGGTCTTCAGGTCTCCTATATTAATCATTAGATGTTCTGTCATGGTCTTCAGGTCTCCTATATTAACCATTAGATGTTCTGTCATGGTCTTCTGGTCTTCTATATTAATCATTAGATGTTCTGTCATGGTCTTCAGGTCTCCTATATTAACCATTAGATGTTCTGTCATGGTCTTCAGGTCTTCAGGTCTCCTATATTAACCATTAGATGTTCTGTGGTCTTCAGGTCTCCTATATTAATCATTAGATGTTCTGTCATGGTCTTCAGGTCTCCTATATTAATCATTAGATGTTCTGTCATGGTCTTCAGGTCTCTTCTATATTAACCATTAGATGTTCTGTCATGGTCTTCAGGTCTCCTATATTAACCATTAGATGTTCTGTCATGGTCTTCAGGTCTTCAGGTCTCCTATATTAACCATTAGATGTTCTGTCATGGTCTTCAGGTCTTCAGGTCTCCTATATTAATCATTAGATGTTCTGTCATGGTCTTCAGGTCTCCTATATTAATCATTAGATGTTCTGTCATGGTCTTCAGGTCTCCTATTAATCATTAGATGTTCTGTCATGGTCTTCAGGTCTCCTATATTAATCATTAGATGTTCTGTCATGGTCTTCAGGTCTCCTATATTAACCATTAGATGTTCTGTCATGGTCTGCTGGTCTCCTATATTAACCATTAGATGTTCTGTCATGGTCTTCTGGTCTCCTATATAACCATTAGATGTTCTGTCATGGTCTGCAGGTCTCCTATATAATCATTAGATGTTCTGTCATGGTCTGCTGGTCTCCTATATAACCATTAGATGTTCTGTCATGGTCTGCTGGTCTCCTATATAGTCATTAGATGTTCTGTCCTGGTCTTCAGGTCTCCTATATTAATCATTAGATGTTCTGTCATGGTCTTCAGGTCTCCTATATAACCATTAGATGTTCTGTCATGGTCTTCAGGTCTCCTATATAACCATTAGATGTTCTGTCATGGTCTTCAGGTCTCCTATATAACCATTAGATGTTCTGTCATGGTCTGCTGGTCTTCTATATTAACCATTAGATGTTCTGTCATGGTCTGCTGGTCTTCTATATAACCATTAGATGTTCTGTCATGGTCTGCTGGTCTCTATATTAACCATTAGATGTTCTGTCATGGTCTGCTGGTCTCCTATATAACCATTAGATGTTCTGTCATGGTCTGCTGGTCTCCTATATTAACCATTAGATGTTCTGTCATGGTCTTCAGGTCTCCTATATTAATCATTAGATGTTCTGTCATGGTCTTCAGGTCTCCTATATTAACCATTAGATGTTCTGTCATGGTCTTCAGGTCTTCAGGTCTCCTATATTAACCATTAGATGTTCTGTCATGGTCTGCTGGTCTCCTATATTAACCATTAGATGTTCTGTCATGGTCTTCAGGTCTCCTATATAATCATTAGATGTTCTGTCATGGTCTGCTGGTCTCCTATATTAACCATTAGATGTTCTGTCATGGTCTGCTGGTCTTCTATATAACCATTAGATGTTCTGTCATGGTCTTCAGGTCTTCTATATAACCATTAGATGTTCTGTCATGGTCTTCAGGTCTTCTATATAACCATTAGATGTTCTGTCATGGTCTTCAGGTCTTCTATATAACCATTAGATGTTCTGTCATGGTCTTCAGGTCTTCTATATTAACCATTAGATGTTCTGTCATGGTCTTCAGGTCTGCTGGTCTCCTATATTAACCATTAGATGTTCTGTCATGGTCTTCAGGTCTCCTATATAATCATTAGATGTTCTGTCATGGTCTTCAGGTCTCCTATATTAACCATTAGATGTTCTGTTCTGTCTCCTATATCATTAGATGTTCTGTCATGGTCTGCTGGTCTCCTATATAGTCATTAGATGTTCTGTCATCATTAGATGTTCTGTCATGGTCTGCTGGTCTCCTATATAACCATTAGATGTTCTGTCATGGTCTTCTGGTCTCCTATATAATCATTAGATGTTCTGTCATGGTCTTCAGGTCTCTATATTAATCATTAGATGTTCTGTCATGGTCTGCTGGTCTCCTAGATGAATCATTTCCCTCAGCCATAGGGAGGTGGAAACACAGGCAACAACACAAACAGACACACATTAAAGTAATGAAAGGACTAAGGAAAGCCATCAGTGGATATAAGACATGGCCTCATGGAAGAAGAGAGAATGTGATAGATGTGATAGAACGCCTCAAATTATTCCATGAATTATTTAGCATCTACAGGCTGGGGCTGGACAGGACGTATGGAGGCTGGCTGGCTGGGAGGGGAGGGGGAGAGGGAGGGAGGCTGGGGCTGGAGAGTAGGCTGGGGCTGGGAGGGAGGAGGGGAGAGGGGAGAGGAGGGGGCGAGGGGGAGGGAGGGAGGCTGGGGCTGGACAGGACGTATGGAGGCTGGCAGGCTGGGAGGGAGGAGGGGAGAGGGGAGAGGAGAAAGGGAGGGGAGGGGAGGCAGAAGGAGGGAGGAGGAGAGGAGGGAGGGAGGGGGAGGGAGAGGAGAAAGGGAGGGGGGGAGGGAGGGAGGGAGGGCAGACACCAAACCTGACATTTTTAAGGAGTATCTTCTACACAAATTAATTAGTGGCTAGAGTGGAACGAACCCAAACACACAAGAATGTGCACACACACACACATCTTCTCGGCTACATGCTACATTTACAAATACCAGCCGGTTTATTGAGAACCCTGCATCCTCTTATGCCTCGAACCCACCCTTCTGACACCACTCTGGCTCAAATGTGTGTTAAATGTGAACAGAGATGACGTATTTTACAGCCAGATAGAGATGTATAAATACAACCAGTTATTTTGCCACCTTCTCCTCTGACTCACTGGTTCCCAAGCTGTGCCAATTAGTTGGCTATAAAAATAAAATAAAAAACATATTTTCAAAGCACTGCTTTTGTTTTCACAAGTGTTGATAAAAGCCAGAATCGGGATGAATGAATGCAGATCCATATGATATTAACAGCTGAAGTAAAGACTTATAGTATTCAACCATCCTGAGCCAAATCGTTATTATGACTATTATAATGACAAAGAACGCATCTCATTAACGCTCAGAGACAGATATCAGATGAGAAAGAGAGAAACTGCTTTAATTCTGTGGGATCTGGACAAAAATAAATGAATTCCCTCTCAGAATGAAACAAAGACAGAGAGAAAATAAATGCAGAGGCTCGACTGACCAACTTGTAATTCATGAGAGAGAGAGCGAGAGACAGAGAGAGAGAGAGTCACTCAGTAGGTTATCTAGAGGCTGACTAGACCGGAGGATGGGCGCAGTAGGTTATCTAGAGGCTGACTAGACCTGAGAGCAGTAGGTTATCTAGAGGCTGACTAGACCTGAGAGCAGTAGGTTATCTAGAGGCTGACTAGACCTGAGAGCAGTAGGTTATCTAGAGGCTGACTAGACCTGAGGATGAAGGAGTAGGTTATCTAGAGACTGACTAGACCTGAGAGCAGTAGGTTATCTAGAGACTGACTAGACCTGAGGATGAGAGCAGTAGGTTATCTAGAGGCTGACTAGACCTGAGGGCAGTAGGTTATCTAGAGGCTGACTAGACCTGAGAGCAGTAGGTTATCTAGAGGCTGAGTAGACCTGAGGGCAGTAGGTTATCTAGAGTCTGACTAGACCTGAGGATGGCAGCAGTAGGTTATCTAGAGGCTGAGTAGACCTGAGGATGGGATCAGTAGGTTATCTAGGGGCTGACTAGACCTGAGAGCAGTAGGTTATCTAGAGGCTGACTAGACCTGAGAGCAGTAGGTTATCTAGAGGCTGACTAGACCCGAGGGCAGTAGGTTATCTAGAGGCTGACTAGACCTGAGGATGAGAGCAGTAAGTTATCTAGAGGCTGACTAGACCTGAGGATGAGAGCAGTAGGTTATCTAGAGGCTGACTAGACCTGAGGATGGGATCAGTAGGTTATCTAGAGGCTGACTAGACCTGAGGATGGGATCAGTAGGTTATCTAGGGGCTGACTAGACCTGAGAGCAGTAGGTTATCTAGAGGCTGACTAGACCTGAGGATGGCAGCAGTAGGTTATCTAGAGGCTGACTAGACCTGAGGATGGGATCAGTAGGTTATCTAGGGGCTGACTAGACCTGAGAGCAGTAGGTTATCTAGAGGCTGACTAGACCTGAGGATGGCAGCAGTAGGTTATCTAGAGGCTGACTAGACCTGAGGATGGGATCAGTAGGTTATCTAGGGGCTGACTAGACCTGAGAGCAGTAGGTTATCTAGAGGCTGACTAGACCTGAGAGCAGTAGGTTATCTAGAGGCTGACTAGACCCGAGGGCAGTAGGTTATCTAGAGGCTGACTAGACCTGAGGATGAGAGCAGTAGGTTATCTAGAGGCTGACTAGACCTGAGGATGAGAGCAGTAGGTTATCTAGAGACTGACTAGACCTGAGGATGGCAGCAGTAGGTTATCTAGAGGCTGACTAGACCTGAGAGCAGTAAGTTATCTGGAGGCTGACTAGACCTGAGAGCAGTAAGTTATCTAGAGACTGACCTGTCCTGGTGCTATGAGTCTGACTGCTTCAGTCTCCTGGTTAGGGGAGAGAGGTCAGAGGAGTAGGCTCTCCCCTAATACTCAGAGTCCAGCTCTGGGAACAGTCTCCTGGTTAGGGGAGAGAGAGGTCAGAGCAGTAGGCTCTCCCCTAATACTCAGAGTCCAGCTCTGGGAACAGTCTCCTGGTTAGGGGGGAGAGAGGGGTAAAGAGCAGTAGGCTCTCCCCTAATACTCAGAGTCCAGCTCTGGGAACAGTCTCCTGGTTAGGGGACAGAGGGGTAAAGAGGAGTAGGTTCTCCCCTAATACTCAGAGTCCAGCTCTGGGAACAGTCTCCTGGTTGGGGGAGAGAGGGGTAAAGAGCAGTAGGCTCTCCCCTAATACTCAGAGTCCAGCTCTGGGAACAGTCTCCTGGTTAGGGGAGAGAGGGGTAAAGAGGAGTAGGCTCTCCCCTAATACTCAGAGTCTAGCTCTGGGAACAGTCTCCTGGTTAGGGGGGAGAGGGGTAAAGAGGAGTAGGCTCTCCCCTAATACTCAGAGTCTAGCTCTGGGAACAGTCTCCTGGTTAGGGGGGAGAGGGGTAAAGAGCAGTAGGCTCTCCCCTAATACTCAGAGTCCAGCTCTGGGAACAGTCTCCTGGTTAGGGGGGAGAGGGGTAAAGAGCAGTAGACTCTCCCCTAATACTCAGAGTCCAGCTCTGGGAACAGTCTCCTGGTTAGGGGGGAGAGGGGTAAAGAGCAGTAGGCTCTCCCCTAATACTCAGAGTCCAGCTCTGGGAACAGTCTCCTGGTTAGGGGGGAGAGGGGTAAAGAGCAGTAGGCTCTCCCCTAATACTCAGAGTCCAGCTCTGGGAACAGTCTCCTGGTTAGGGGGGAGAGGGGTAAAGAGCAGTAGACTCTCCCCTAATTCTCAAGAGTCCAGCTCTGGGAACAGTCTCCTGGTTAGGGGGGAGAGAGGTCAGAGGAGTAGGCTCTCCCCTAATACTCAGAGTCCAGCTCTGGGAACAGTCTCCTGGTTAGGGGGGAGAGAGGTCAGAGCAGTAGGCTCTCCCCTAATACTCAGAGTCCAGCTCTGGGAACAGTCTCCTGGTTAGGGGGGAGAGAGGGGTAAAGAGCAGTAGGCTCTCCCCTAATACTCAGAGTCCAGCTCTGGGAACAGTCTCCTGGTTAGGGGGGAGAGAGGTCAGAGGAGTAGGCTCTCCCCTAATACTCAGAGTCCAGCTCTGGGAACAGTCTCCTGGTTAGGGGGGAGAGAGGGGTAAAGAGCAGTAGGCTCTCCCCTAATACTCAGAGTCCAGCTCTGGGAACAGTCTCCTGGTTGGGGGAGAGAGGGGTAAAGAGCAGTAGGCTCTCCCCTAATACTCAGAGTCCAGCTCTGGGAACAGTCTCCTGGTTAGGGGACAGAGGGGTAAAGAGGAGTAGGTTCTCCCCTAATACTCAGAGTCCAGCTCTGGGAACAGTCTCCTGGTTGGGGGAGAGAGGGGTAAAGAGCAGTAGGCTCTCCCCTAATACTCAGAGTCCAGCTCTGGGAACAGTCTCCTGGTTGGGGGAGAGAGGTCTGAGGAGTAGGCTCTCCCCTAATACTCAGAGTCCAGCTCTGGGAACAGTCTCCTGGTTAGGGGACAGAGGGGTAAAGAGGAGTAGGTTCTCCCCTAATACTCAGAGTCCAGCTCTGGGAACAGTCTCCTGGTTGGGGGAGAGAGGGGTAAAGAGCAGTAGGCTCTCCCCTAATACTCAGAGTCCAGCTCTGGGAACAGTCTCCTGGTTGGGGGAGAGAGGGGTAAAGAGCAGTAGGCTCTCCCCTAATACTCAGAGTCCAGCTCTGGGAACAGTCTCCTGGTTAGGGGAGAGAGGGGTAAAGAGCAGTAGGCTCTCCCCTAATACTCAGAGTCCAGCTCTGGGAACAGTCTCCTGGTAAGGGGGGAGAGAGGGGTATAGGAGTATGCTCTCCCCTAACACTCAGAGTCCAGCTCTGGGAACAGTCTCCTGGTTAGGGGGGAGAGGGGTAAAGAGCAGTAGGCTCTCCCCTAATTCTCAAGAGTCCAGCTTTGGGAACAGTCTCCTGGTTAGGGGGGAGAGAGGGGTAAAGAGCAGTAGGCTCTCCCTTTAGGCTAACACATACAAAACAGACCTCCTTATGGGAGGATTGTTGTGTATTTTAATGTGTATTTTAATGTGCAGTTTCAATGTGTATATTGTATTTGATGTGTATCGTTTGCCTGGTCGATCACAGTTCCATCCTTCAGTCTGAGTCAGCCCATTGTTGAAGTTGATTGTTGGTGACGTCACAATGAGAGGTGTTGAACAAAACAATCGATTGGATCACCTCTGACCAATCAAGAGTAGCAAAGCCGATGCTGAATTTTCAAACCTCTGCTTTAACCCACGTGTGTTCTGGCTCTGGTCCAACTCATCGGTTTCTGGGACCAATCAGAACGGTTAGAGTGTTCTTCCATTCTCGAAATTGTTGTGGGGGCACTCAGATCCAGACTCAAAATAAAAGGTGAATGGTCAAGAGAACACGGCTGAACATTAAAAAAACAGATTTATGCCCAAATTGACAAACCCAAAAGTAGTTATTTAGCATGAGACGGCCCTAAACAATAACTAGTAACTCTGCATAGATCTAGATAGGCAACACAATGTGAAGTGTCACTCCCTATGCAAATGAGGTGTCAGATTTCACATACTGCATCTCAGCTGAGAGTGTGAAGTCTGAGTTCCAGAGCTTTCACAGGAAGGCAGAGCAACTGATGGTGCACCGTTCACAGAGATCTCTGTACACAAACATATCGGTCGGAACCAGTCCAGACGCACTCAAAGTCCCCTAAATAGAGAAATTCACTTCTAAATTCTGTGTTTCCTAATAATGATGAAGCACACGGCTGGCCTGGCTAGGGATTAGGGGAATGCTTGTTCCCGCTCTGCTGGCCTGGCTAGGGGTTAGTGGAATGCTTGTTCCCGCTCTGCTGGACTGGCTAGGGGTTAGTGGAATGCTTGTTCCCGCTCTGCTGGACTGGCTAGGGGTTAGTGGAATGTTTGTTCCCGCTCTGCTGGCCTGGCTAGGGGTTAGTGGAATGCTTGTTCCCGCTCTGCTGGCCTGGCTAGGGGTTAGTGGAATGTTTGTTCCCGCTCTGCTGGCCTGGCTAGGGGTTAGTGGAATGCTTGTTCCCACTCTGCTGGACTGGCTAGGGGTTAGTGGAATGCTTGTTCCCGCTCTGCTGGACTGGCTAGGGGTTAGTGGAATGCTTGTTCCCGCTCTGCTCCGCTCCAGGACGACTGTGGAATGTTTTAGATCCGGAACTCTTCCCTGTCATTACCGAAAACCCTCCAGGGCAACCGGTTCAATGGGACTAGTCTATCTGAGCAGAAAGGGGTGTTGGGGGGGCGGGGGAGTGTGTGTGTGTTTGCATGCATTTGTGTGTATTTGCTTGTGTGTTTGTGTGTGTGCATGTATGTGTTCAGACAAACTATGCTCTAATTTACACACTAAAACCTCCTTTGTGATTCTCTCCAACTAGTAGAACAGATAACAAAGGAAAGACGGAGACACAAAGATCAGAGAGACAAAGATCAGGGAAAGAGAGATACAGAGATAGTGAGACATCAGAGAAAGATAGACAGAGAGAGAGAAAAAGAGAGAGAGACAGAGACAAAGAGAGAGAGAGAGAGAGAGAGAGAGACAAAGAGAGAGAGAGAGAGACAGAGAGAGAGAGAGACAAAGAGAGAGACAGAGAGAGAGAGAGAGAGAGAGATCAAAGAGAGAGAGACAGAGAGAGAGAGAGAGAGAGAGAGAGAGAGATAAAGAAAGAGATAGATATATATATATATATATATATATATATATAGAGAGAGAGAGAGAGAGAGAGAGAGAGAGAGAGAGAGAGAGAGAGAGATCAAAGAA
>NW_026284047.1:62500-92500 GCF_023373465.1 Oncorhynchus keta
TATTCCCGGGTCAAACCAGACATCTTCATTATGTAACACCACAGACAAGCAACCCCCAGCGGAGAGTCAACCTCCCAGCACGGACTACCACTCCCTCATTGAAATGAAGGACAAATTCACCCAGCTGGAGGTAAGACAGGTGGAGCTGGAACAGCAGGTGATTACACTTCAGTCAGCACAGACCCAGACAACAGTCCAGCACAACAACACCCCTTAACCAGACCCGGAGAGCTGGAGGTGGACAGAGACATATCTGCACTCTGGACTGTGGTGAGACAACTTCAACAGGAGAAAGAGCAGAATCAGGAGAAGAACAGAGCATTAGAGGAGAGGATCAGACTGCTGGTGGAGGAGAGGTTGAGGGGGAATGGAGGGAGGGTGAGGGGACGGAGGAGAGGTTGAGGGGACGGCGTGTGACAGAGAACAACCCACTAGAGAGGTGGCCACCCCCACAGAGAAGCCAGCAGAACAGCCCACCCCAGCACCTGACAAAAGTTTCGACACCACAGCAGAACAGTCCACACCAGACCCTGACCATAGAGTCGACACCACAGCAGAACAGACAAATGAAGAACCACAAGCCCAGCGGCTCTCACCCCCTCTGAGCACCCCTGTCAGCCACCCTGATAGCCCTCTGACAACCCCTCACACCCACTGAGGACAAACACAAGACACAGATTGTACTACTTATGGACTCAAATGGGAAATATATAGAAGAAAAAAACGTTTTCCCAAACATAGTGTGTCTAAACTCTGGTGTCCAAACACCCAGCGTGCCTCGACCTTCTGTCTGAGGACCAACTAGGTTCACCCAGCCACATAATAATACACACAGGCACAAACGACCTGAGAGCACAGCAGGAAAGGGTGGCAACAGCACTGAAGGGAGTGATTGAAAAGGCTTCTTCTACTTTCCCCAACGCACAAGTGGTTATCTCCACCCTGCTACCACGAAAAGACTTCCACCCTGCCACAATACAGCGGGTAAACGCAAGTATTTCCCGTGACTGTGCCTCAAAACCAAATGTTTTCCTGGCCCACCACTCCACCCTGGACTTGAACAGCCTCTATGACCAGGTCCACCTCTACAAGGCAGCAGTGCCCACCTTTGCCAGGACCCTAAAGGACACGCTCTCAAACGTATCCCCAACACTTCACACAGGAGCAACAGATCAATAGACTCCCCACCCAGACCAGCGAGACACCCTCCCAGACCTGCAGGACCCCCCTGGACCTACACATAGAGGACCCACGCCAAGAGGAATTACATCCAGACCACAGTACACCCAGACACATCCACACCCCCACCCCAACCAATCAACACCCCCACGTCAACCATGCCCACACCCCATTTAGGCCCCCTCAGATCAGACCTATGCCACTCCTGCCCACCCCATGCACCCCACCCCCGCAAAGAGGGCCTCAACATGGAAGCCACACATACGCCCAGGTAGTGAGCGGGCAAACAGTCCCAACCCCCACTCTCACACTCGCCCAAGCCAATAGCATGTACCAGATGCTCAGCAGGCTCTGCTCACACTTACTGGCCTGAGGCCAAACCACACGACCAACAACATTGGACATTCTATGGAACAAAAAGCCTTCACTATATCATCCTGGAATATCCAAGGCCTGAGGTCATCTGCCTTTGGCCTAAAGAGCAGAAACCCGGACTTCACCAAAGAAATCGGTAATACAGACATTGTCATCCTGCAAGAAACCTGGTATAGAGGAGACGGACCCACTGGTTGCCCTCTAGGTTACAGAGAGCTGGTAGTCCCATCCACCAAACTACCAGGTGTGAAACAGGGAAGGGACTCAGGGGGTATGCTAATTTGGTATAGAGCAGACCTAACTCACTCCATTAAATTAATCAAAACAGGAACATTCTACATTTGGCTAGAAATTCAAAAGGAAATTATCCTAACAGAGAAAAATGTCCTCCTGTGTGCTACCTATATCCCCCACTAGAATCCCCATATTTTAATGAAGACAGCTTCTCCATCCTGGAGGGCGAAATCAATCATTTCCAGGCCCAGGGACATGTACTAGTCTGTGGCGACCTAAATGCCAGAACCGGACAAGAACCTGACACCCTCAGCACACAGGGGGACAAACATCTGCCTGGAGGTGACAGCATCCCCTCCCACATATGCCCCCTAGGCACAACTATGACAACATAACCAACAAAAACGGGTCACAACTCCTGCAGCTCTGTCGCACGCTGGGTATGTACATAGTCAACGGTAGGCTTCGAGGGGACTCCTATGGTAGGTACACCTATAGCTCATCTCTTGGCAGTAGTACTGTAGACTACTTTATCACTGACCTCAACCCAGAATCTCTCAGAGCGTTCACAGTCAGTCCACTAACACCCCTATCAGACCACAGCAAAATCACAGTCTACTTAAACAGAGCAATACTCAACCATGAGGCATCAAAGCCAAAGGAACTGAGTAACATTAAGAAATGCTATAGGTGGAAGGAATGCAGTTTGGAAACCTACCAAAAACAATTAGGCAACAACAAATTCAATCCCTTTTAGACAATTTCCTGGGTAAAACGTTCCACTGTAATAGTGAAGGTGTAAACTTGGCAGTAGAAAATCTTAACAGTATATTTGACCTCTCAGCTTCCCTATCAAATCTAAAAATCTCAAATAGAAAACCGAAGAAAATTAACAATAATGACAAATGGTTTGATGAGGAATGCAAAAATCTAAGAAAGAAATTGAGAAACCTGTCCAACCAAAAACATAGAGACCCGGAAAACCTGAGTCTACGCCTTCACTATGGTGAATCACTAAAACAATACAGAAATACACTACGGAAAAAGAAGGAACAGCATGTCAGAAATCAGCTCAATGCAATTGAAGAATCCATAGACTCTAACCACTTCTGGGAAAATTGGAAAACACTAAACAAACAACAACACGAAGAATTATCTATCCAAAATGGAGATGTATGGGTAAACCACTTCTCCAATCTTTTTGGTTCTATAACAAAGAACAAAGAGCAAAAACATATACATGATCAAATACAGATCTTAGAATCAACTATTAAAGACTACCAGAACCCACTGGATTCTCCAATTACATTGAATGAGCTACAGGACAAAATAAAAACCCTCCAACCCAAAAAGGCCTGTGGTGTCGATGGTATCCTCAATGAAATGATCAAATATACAGACAACAAATTCCAATTGGCTATACTAAAACTCTTTAACATCATACTTAGCTCTGGCATCTTCCCCAATATTTGGAACCAAGGACTGATCACCCCAATCCACAAAAGTGGAGACAAATTTGACCCCAATAACTACCGTGGAATATGTGTCAACAGTAACCTTGGGAAAATCCTCTGCATTATTATTAACAGCAGACTCGTACATTTCCTAATATAATAATAATATATAATATATGCCATTTAGCAGACACTTTTATCCAAAGCGACTTACAGTCATGTGTGCATACATTCTACGTATGGGTGGTCCCGGGAATCGAACCCACTACCCTGGCATTACAAGCGCCATGCTCTACCAACTGAGCTACAGAAGGACCATTTCCTCAATGAAAACAATGTACTGAGCAAATGTCAAATTGGCTTTTTACCAAATTACCGTACAACAGACCATGTATTCACCCTGCACACCTTAATTGACAACCAAACAAACCAAAACAAAGGCAAAGTCTTCTCATGCTTTGTTGATTTCAAAAAAGCCTTCGACTCAATTTGGCATGAGGGTCTGCTATACAAACTGATGGAAAGTGGTGTTGGGGGTAAAACATACGACATTATAAAATCCATGTACACAAACAACAAGTGTGCGGTTAAAATTGGCAAAAACACACACAATTCTTCACACAGGGTCGTGGGGTTAGACAGGGATGCAGCTTAAGCCCCACCCTCTTCAACATATATATCAACGAACTGGCGCGGGCACTAGAAAAGTCTGCAGCACCCGGCCTCCCCTGCTAGAATCCGAAGTCAAATGTCTGCTGTTTGCTGATGATCTGGTGCTTCTGTCACCAACCAAGGAGGGCCTACAGCAGCACCTAGATCTTATGCACAGATTCTGTCAGACCTGGGCCCTGACAGTAAATCTCAGTAAGACCAAAATAATGGTGTTCCAAAAAAGGTCCAGTCACCAGGACCACAAATACAAATTCCATCTAGACACTGTTGCCCTAGAGCACACAAAAACTATACATACCTTGGCCTAAACATCAGCGCCACAGGTAACTTCCACAAAGGTGTGAACGATCTGAGAGACAAGGCAAGAAGGGCATTCTATGCCATCAAAAGAAACATAAATTTCAACATACCAATTAGGATTTGGCTAAAAATACTTGAATCAGTCATAGAGCCCATTGCCCTTTATGGTTGTGAGGTCTGGGGTCCGCTCACCAACCAAGACTTCACAAAATGGGACAAACACCAAATTGAGACTCTGCACGCAGAATTCTGCAAAAATATCCTCCGTGTACAACGTAAAACACCAAATAATGCATGCAGAGCAGAATTAGGCCGATACCCACTAATTATCAAAATCCAGAAAAGAGCCATTAAATTCTACAACCACCTAAAAGGAAGCGATTCACAAACCTTCCATAACAAAGCCATCACAAACAGAGAGATGAACCTGGAGAAGAGTCCCTAAGCAAGCTGGTCCTGGGGCTCTGTTCACAAACACAAACACACCCTACAGAGCCCCAGGACAACAGCACAATTAGACCCAACCAAATCATGAGAAAACAAAAAGATAATTACTTAACACATTGGAAAGAATTAACAAAAAAACAGAGCAAACTAGAATGCTATTTGGCCCTACACAGAGAGTACACAGCGGCAGAATACCTGACCACTGTGACTGACCCAAAATTAAGGAAAGCTTTGACTATGTACAGACTCAGTGAGCATAGCCTTGCTATTGAGAAAGGCCGCCGTAGGCAGACATGGCTCTCAAGAGAAGACAGGCTATGTGCTCACTGCCCACAAAATGAGGTGGAAACTGAGCTGCACTTCCTAACCTCCTGCCCAATGTATGACCATATTAGAGAGACATATTTCCCCAGATCACACAGATCCACAAAGAATTCGAAAACATATCCAATTTTGAAAAACTCCCATATCTACTGGGTGAAATTCCACAGTGTGCCATCACAGCAGCAAGATTTGTGACCTGTTGCCACGAGAAAAGGGCAACCAGTGAAGAACAAACACCATTGTAAATACAACCCATATTTATGCTTATTTATTTTATCTTGTGTCCTTTAATTATTTGTACATTGTGTATATATATATATATATATATATATATATATATATATATATATATATATATATATATATAATATGACATTTGTAATGTCTTTACTGTTTTGAAACTGTTGTATGTGTAATGTTTACTGTTAATTTTTGTTGTTTTTCACCTTATATATTCACTTTGTATGTTGTCTACCTCACTTGCTTTGGCAATGTTAACACATGTTTCCCATGCCAATAAAGCCCTTGAATCGAATTGAATTGAATGAGAGAAAGGAGGAATGGCTGCAAGCCTGTCACACCCCCCCCCCCACACACACACACACACGCCCCCCCCCTCACGCACACACACACACACACCACTCCACAGACCCAGTGGTGGGCAGTTCCTCTGACAGTATTCATAGACAGGAAAGCAGGTGTTAATTGGACCAATTGCTGCCAACGACACCTCCCAAGTGGCACCCTATTTCCTATATAGTGCACTACTATTGAGAAGGGCCCTATTTCCTATATAGTGCACTACTATTGAGAATGGCCCTATTTCCTATATAGTGCACTACTATTGAGAATGGCCCTATTTCCTATATAGTGCACTACTATTGAGAATGGCCCACAGTCTGTCTCTACATCACACCTTTCAAACCAAGACGTTTTTTCACCAACTTTAGCAATCCCCGCTAACTTTAGCATTCTTTCCAACTTTAGGATCCGGCCAACTTTAGCATCCGGCCAACTTTAGCATCCCACCAACTTTAGCATCCAGCCAACTTTAGCAACCCGCCAACTTTAGCCTTCTTTCAAACTTTAGCATCCCGCCAACTTTAGCATCCCGCCAACTTTAGCATCCCGCCAAACTTTAGCATCCTGCCAACTTTAGCATCCCGCCAACATTAGCATCCCGCCAACTTTAGCATCCCGCCAACATTAGCATCCCGCCAACTTTAGCATCCCGCCAACATTAGCATCCCGCCAACATTAGCATCCCGCCAACCTTAGCATCCCGCCAACTTAAGCATCCCGCCAACTTTAGCATCCTGCCAACTTTAGCATCCCTCCAACTTTAGCATCCCACCAACTTAAGCATCCCGCCAACTTTAGCATCCCGCCAACTTTAGCATCCCGCCAACTTTAGCATCCTGCCAACTTTAGCATCCCTCCAACTTTAGCATCCCACCAACTTTAGCATCCCGCCAACTTTAGCATCCTGCCAACATTAGCATCCCTCCAACTTTAGCATCCCGCCAACTTTAGCATCCCGCCAACTTTAGCATCCCTCCAACTTTAGCATCCCGCCAACTTAAGCATCCCGCCAACTTATTTTTTTGTCAACAATCTGAAGAAAATACTCTGAAATGCCAAAGCGGAAGAAAAAAACAGGTCATTGAAGAGGGAAAACAGGTTATTGAAGAGGGAAAACAGGTTATTGAAGAGGGAAAACAGGTCATTGAAGAGGGAAACAGGTCATTGAAGAGGGAAAACAGGTTATTGAAGAGGGAAAACAGGTATTGAAGAGGGAAAATGGGTATTGAAGAGGTGAAACAGGTCATTGAAGAGGGAAAACAGGTTATTGAAGAGGTGAAACAGGTCATTGAAGAGGGAAAACAGGTTATTGAAGAGGGAAAACAGGATATTGAAGAGGGAAAATGGGTATTGAAGAGGTGAAACAGGTATTGAAGAGGGAAAACAGGTTATTGAAGAGGGAAAACAGGTTATTGAAGAGGGAAAACAGGTAATTGAAGAGGGAAAACAGGTAATTGAAGAGGGAAAACAGGTTATTGAAGAGGGAAAACAGGTTATTGAAGAGGTGAAACAGGTCATTGAAGAGGGAAAACAGGTTATTGAAGAGGGAAAACAGGTTATTGAATAGGGAAAACAGGTTATTGAAGAGGGAAAACAGGTATTGAAGAGGGAAAACAGGTTATTGAAGAGGGAAAACAGGTCATTGAAGAGGGAAACAGGTTATTGAAGAGGGAAAACAGGTTATTGAAGAGGGAAAACAGGTCATTGAAGAGGGAAAACAGGTTATTGAAGAGGGAAAACAGGTATTGAAGAGGGAAAACAGGTATTGAAGAGGGAAAACAGGTCATTGAAGAGGGAAAACAGGTTATTGAAGAGGGAAAACAGGTTATTGAAGAGGGAAAACAGGTCATTGAAGAGGGAAAACAGGTTATTGAAGAGGGAAAACAGGTAATTGAAGAGGGAAAACAGGTTATTGAAGAGGGAAAACAGGTTATTGAAGAGGTGAAACAGGTCATTGAAGAGGGAAAACAGGTTATTGAAGAGGGAAAACAGGTTATTGAAGAGGGAAAACAGGTTATTGAAGAGGGAAAACAGGTATTGAAGAGGGAAAACAGGTTATTGAAGAGGGAAAACAGGTCATTGAAGAGGGGAAACAGGTTATTGAAGAGGGAAAACAGGTTATTGAAGAGGGAAAACAGGTCATTGAAGAGGGGAAACAGGTTATTGAAGAGGGAAAACAGGATATTGAAGAGGGAAAACAGGTATTGAAGAGGGAAAACAGGTCATTGAAGAGGGGAAACAGGTTATTGAAGAGGGAAAACAGGTTATTGAAGAGGGAAAACAGGTCATTGAAGAGGGAAAACAGGTTATTGAAGAGGGAAAACAGGTTATTGAAGAGTGGCAGAGAACGTAGCTCCAATCACACAGCCAGAGAACAAAGAGACAGAGATACATGACAGAGAGACACGAGGCAGACAGAGGGATGGACAGAGACACATGACAGAGAGACACGAGACAGACAGAGGGATGGACAGAGACAAGAGGGAGAAATAAGCATCACTCTGATTGTTTACTTCTTAAACCTGGTGCAGGAACTCTTACCCATAAACCCCTCTGCAGTGGTGAAACCCTACTTAAAACTGGTGCAGGAACTATTACCCATAAACCCCTCTGCAGTGGAGAAGCCCTACTTAAACCTGGTGCAGGAACTCTTAAACCCCTCTGCAGGGGAGAAGCCCTACTTAAACCTGGTGCAGGAACTCTTACCCATAAACCCCTCTGCAGGGGAGAAGCCCTACTTAAACCTGGTGCAGGAACTATTACCCATAAACCCCTCTGCAGGGGAGAAGCCCTACTTAAACCTGGTGCAGGAACTATTACCCATAAACCCCTCTGCAGGGAGAAGCCCTACTTAAACCTGGTGCAGGAACTCTTACCCATAAACCCCTCTGCAGGGGAGAAGCCCTACTTAAACCTGGTGCAGGAACTCTTACCCATAAACCCCTCTGCAGGGGAGAAGCCCTACTTAAACCTGGTGCAGGAACTCTTACCCATAAACCCCTCTGCAGGGGAGAAGCCCTACTTAAACCTGGTGCAGGAACTCTTACCCATAAACCCCTCTGCAGGGGAGAAGCACTACTTAAACCTGGTGCAGGAACTCTTACCCATAAACCCCTCTGCAGTTGAGAAACCCTACTTAAACCTGGTGCAGGAACTCTTACCCATAAACCCCTCTGCAGGGGAGAAGCCCTACTTAAACCTGGTGCAGGAACTCTTACCCATAAACCCCTCTGCAGTGGAGAAGCCCTACTTAAACCTGGTGCAGGAACTCTTACCCATAAACCCCTCTGCAGTGGAGAAGCCCTACTTAAACCTGGTGCAGGAACTATTACCCATAAACCCCTCTGCAGTTGAGAAGCCCTACTTAAACCTGGTGCAGGAACTCTTACCCATAAACCCCTCTGCAGTGGAGAAACCCTACTTAAACCTGGTGCAGGAACTATTACCCATAAACCCCTCTGCAGTGGAGAAGCCCTACTTAAACCTGGTGCAGGAACTATTACCCATAAACCCCTCTGCAGTGGAGAAACCCTACTTAAACCTGGTGCAGGAACTATTACCCATAAACCCCTCTGCAGTGGAGAAACCCTACTTAAACCTGGTGCAGGAACTATTACCCATAAACCCCTCTGCAGTTGAGAAGCCCTACTTAAACCTGGTGCAGGAACTCTTACCCATAAACCCCTCTGCAGTGGAGAAACCCTACTTAAACCTGGTGCAGGAACTATTACCCATAAACCCCTCTGCAGTGGTGAAGCCCTACTTAAACCTGGTGCAGGAACTCTTACCCATAAACCCCTCTGCAGTGGAGAAGCCCTACTTAAACCTGGTGCAGGAACTATTACCCATAAACCCCTCTGCAGTGGAGAAGCCCTACTTAAACCTGGTGCAGGAACTATTACCCATAAACCCCTCTGCAGGGAGAAGCCCTACTTAAACCTGGTGCAGGAACTATTACCCATAAACCCCTCTGCAGTGGTGAAACCCTACTTAAAACTGGTGCAGGAACTATTACCCATAAACCCCTCTGCAGTGGAGAAGCCCTACTTAAACCTGGTGCAGGAACTATTACCCATAAACCCCTCTGCAGTTGAGAAGCCCTACTTAAACCTGGTGCAGGAACTCTTACCCATAAACCCCTCTGCAGTGGAGAAGCCCTACTTAAACCTGGTGCAGGAACTATTACCCATAAACCCCTCTGCAGTGGAGAAGCCCTACTTAAACCTGGTGCAGGAACTATTACCCATAAACCCCTCTGCAGTGGAGAAGCCCTACTTAAACCTGGTGCAGGAACTATTACCCATAAACCCCTCTGCAGTGGAGAAGCCCTACTTAAACCTGGTGCAGGAACTATTACCCATAAACCCCTCTGCAGTGGAGAAGCCCTACTTAAACCTGGTGCAGGAACTCTTACCCATAAACCCCTCTGCAGTGGAGAAACCCTACTTAAACCTGGTGCAGGAACTATTACCCATAAACCCCTCTGCAGTGGAGAAGCCCTACTTAAACCTGGTGCAGGAACTATTACCCATAAACCCCTCTGCAGTGGAGAAGCCCTACTTAAACCTGGTGCAGGAACTATTACCCATAAACCCCTCTGCAGTGGTGAAACCCTACTTAAACCTGGTGCAGGAACTATTACCCATAAACCCCTCTGCAGTGGAGAAGCCCTACTTAAACCTGGTGCAGGAACTATTACCCATAAACCCCTCTGCAGTGGAGAAGCCCTACTTAAACCTGGTGCAGGAACTATTACCCATAAACCCCTCTGCAGTGGAGAAGCCCTACTTAAACCTGGTGCAGGAACTATTACCCATAAACCCCTCTGCAGTGGAGAAGCCCTACTTAAACCTGGTGCAGGAACTATTACCCATAAACCCCTCTGCAGTGGAGAAGCCCTACTTAAACCTGGTGCAGGAACTATTACCCATAAACCCCTCTGCAGTGGAGAAGCCCTACTTAAACCTGGTGCAGGAACTATTACCCATAAACCCCTCTGCAGTGGAGAAGCCCTACTTAAAACTGGTGCAGGAACTATTACCCATAAACCCCTCTGCAGTGGAGAAGCCCTACTTAAAACTGGTGCAGGAACTATTACCCATAAACCCCTCTGCAGTGGAGAAGCCCTACTTAAACCTGGTGCGGGAACTATTACCCATAAACCCCTCTGAAGTTGAGAAGCCCTACTTAAACCTGGTGCAGGAACTCTTACCCATAAACCCCTCTGCAGTGGAGAAGCCCTACTTAAACCTGGTGCAGGAACTATTACCCATAAACCCCTCTGCAGTTGAGAAGCCCTATACAGTCCTGTCGCACTGCCAACTCTCTCCTAAACACTCCACACTGCAGCACAGCAGCAACACCACAGTACCATTACAACCTGTACAGTTCATTTCAATGTCTCTTTTTCAATTGCACTTTCAGTTCTGTGGATCAGCACTTTCACAAGTTCACACTACACACGTGCTGATACACACTACACACTACACCTTCTGATACACACTACACACTACACCTTCTGATACACACTACACACTACACCTTCTGATACACACTACACACTACACCTTCTGATACACACTACACACTACACCTTCTGATACACACTACACACTACACCTTCTGATGCACACTACACACTACACCTTCTGATACACACTACACCTTCTGATACACACTACACCTTCTGATGCACACTACACACTACACACTACACACTACACCTTCTGATACACACTACACCTTCTGATGCACACTACACCTTCTGATACACACTACACACTACACACTACACCTTCTGATACACACTACACCTTCTGATACACACTACACCTTCTGATACACACTACACACTACACCTTCTGATACACACTACACCTTCTGATACACACTACACCTTCTGATACACACTACACACTACACACTACACACTACACCTTCTGATACACACTACACACTACACCTTCTGATACACACTACACCTTCTGATACACACTACACCTTCTGATACACACTACACACTACACCTTCTGATACACACTACACACTACACCTTCTGATACACACTACACACTACACCTTCTGATACACACTACACACTACACCTTCTGATACACACTACACCTTCTGATACACACTACACCTTCTGATACACACTACACACTACACCCTTTCATACACACTACACCTTCTGATACACACTACACACCTTTCTGATGCACACTACACCCTCTCATACACACTACACCTTCTGATACACACTACACACTACACCTTCTGATACACTACTACACCTTCTGATACACACTACACACCTTTCTGATACACACTACACCCTCTCATACACACTACACCTTCTGATACACACTACACACTACGCCTTCTGATGCACACTACACACTACACATTCTGATGCACACTACACACTACACACCTTCTGATACACACTACACATTCTGATGCACACTACACACTACACACCTTCTGATACACACTACACCTTCTCATACACACTACACCTTCTGATACACACTACACCTTCTGATACACACTACACCTTCTGATACACACTACACCTTCTGATACACACTACACCTTCTGATGCACACTACACACTACACACTACACCTTCTGATACACACTACACATTCTGATGCACACTACACCTTCTGATACACACTACACCTTCTGATGCACACTACACACTACACACCTTCTGATACACACTACACCCTCTCATACACACTACACCTTCTGATACACACTACACCTTCTGATACACACTACACCTTCTGATACACACTACACCTTCTGATGCACACTACACACTACACACTACACCTTCTGATGCACACTACACCTTCTGATACACACTACACCTTCTGATACACACTACACACTACACACTACACCTTCTGATACACACTACACCTTCTGATACACACTACACACTACACACTACACCTTCTGATACACACTACACACTACACCTTCTGATACACACTACACATTCTGATGCACACTACACACTACACACCTTCTGATACACACTACACACTACACACTACACATTCTGATGCACACTACACACTACACACCTTCTGATACACACTACACATTCTGATGCACACTACACACTACACACCTTCTGATACACACTACACACTACACACTACACCTTCTGATACACACTACACACTACACCTTCTGATACACACTACACATTCTGATGCACACTACACACTACACCTTCTGATGCACACTACACCTTCTGATACACACTACACCTTCTGATGCACACTACACACTACACACTACACACTACACCTTCTGATGCACACTACACCTTCTGATGCACACTACACACTACACACTACACCTTCTGATACACACTACACACTACACCTTCTGATGCACACTACACCTTCTGGACACTACACACTACACACTACACCTTCTGGACACTACACACTACACACACACCTTCTGATACACACTACACATTCTGATGCACACTACACACTACACACCTTCTGATACACACTACACATTCTGATGCACACACTACACCTTCTGATACACACTACACCGTTCTCATACACACTACACCTTCTGATGCACACTACACCTTCTGATACACACTACACCTTCTGATGCACACTACACCTTCTGATGCACACTACACCTTCTGATACACTACACACTACACACTACACCTTCTGATGCACACTACACCTTCTGATGCACACTACACCTTCTGATGCACACTACACCTTCTGATTCACACTACACACTACACACTACACCTTCTGATACACACTACACCTTCTGATGCACACTACACACTACACACTACACCTTCTGATACACACTACACCTTCTGATGCACACTACACACTACACACTACACCTTCTGATGCACACTACACCTTCTGATGCACACTACACACTACACACTACACCTTCTGATGCACACTACACCTTCTGATGCACACTACACACTACACCTTCTGATACACACTACACACTACACCTTCTGATGCACACTACACCTTCTGATGCACACTACACACTACACACTACACCTTCTGATACACACTACACACTACACATTCTGATACACACTACACACTACACACTACACCTTCTGCTGCATATGAAACTAGGAAACACTGGCACCATTGTAGAGGGGTAGATGGCAAATAAAACACATCCATTCACAGCTACACCACATTCAAATATAGACCCGTAAAAAACACACTAACTAAAACGGTCTAATGCTGTGTCTCGAGTGAACCCGTTTCATCTCCTTCAAAAGCACATCCATCCTAACCTTTCAGTTGAATCATTTATCACAACTTCCCAAGCCTTTCTCTACTCCTTCTCACACATCGCTTTTATCAGCTTCATCTGCAAATGGGCCTCGACCCCCCACATCTGTCTGTCTGTCTGTCTGTCTGTCTGTCTGTCTGTCTGTCTGTCTGTCTGTATCGCTCCCCCACCCTCGCTCTCACTTTTCATCCCTAATTATCTCTGCCTGCCTGCCTGCCTGCCTGCCTGCCTGCCTGCCTGCCTGCCTGCCTGCCTGCCTGCCTGCCTACCCCCACATCTATCTATCTATCTATCTATCTATCTATCTATCTATCTATCTATCTATCTATCTATCTATCTATCTATCTATCTATCTATCTATCTATCTATCTATCTATCTGTCTGTCTGTCTGTCTGTCTGTCTGTCTGTCTGTCTGTCTGTCTGCCTGCCTGCCTGCCTGCCTGCCTGCCTGTCTGCCTGCCTGCCTGCCTCTATCTCTCCCCCACCCTCGCTCTCACTCTCTCTCTTCATCCCTAATTCCATCTTTCCTCCCATCACATATTTATCAAACACTCTCTCTCAGCAGGTTAAACATGGCTGTCGAGGTGTGGAAAGGAGAAGAGGAGAAATATGTCTTTCCAGTCCAATATGCTACTCTCAATGGACGTAACCGTGAGAAACCAGAGACATGCTACTCTCAATGGACGTAACCGTGAGAAACCAGAGACATGCTACTCTCAATGGACGTAACCGTGAGAAACCAGAGACATGCTACTCTCAATGGACGTAACCGTGAGAAACCAGAGACATGCTACTCTCAATGGACGTAACCGTGAGAAACCAGAGACATGCTACTCTCAATGGACGTAACCGTGAGAAACCAGAGACATGCTACTCTCAATGGACGTAACCGTGAGAAACCAGAGACATGTGAGAAACCCAGAGACATGCTACTCTGCTACATCTACTCTCAATGGACGTAACCGTGAGAAACCAGAGACATGCTACTCTCAATGGACGTAACCGTGAGAAACCAGAGACATGCTACTCTCAATGGACGTAACCGTGAGAAACCAGAGACATGCTACTCTCAATGGACGTAACCGTGAGAAACCAGAGACATGCTACTCTCAATGGACGTAACCGTGAGAAACCAGAGACATGCTACTCTCAATGGACGTAACCGTGAGAAACCAGAGACATGCTACTCTCAATGGACGTAACCGTGAGAAACCAGAGACATGCTACTCTCAATGGACGTAACCGTGAGAAACCAGAGACATGCTACTCTCAATGGACGTAACCGTGAGAAACCAGAGCTTCAGTATGAAACAGTCAGATATGGCATTAAGGTGAAGCATTCATAGTGAATGAGACAGATGGCACGCAGAGCGAATTAAATGAGCTACTGATGTAACTCTATGTCACTCTATGCAAGTCTATGTAACTCTATGTCACCCTATGTAAGTCTATATAAGCCTATGTAACTATATGTAAGTCTATGTACCTCTATGTCACTTTATGCAAGTCTATGTAACTATATGTACCTCTATGTTAATTTATGCAAGTCTATGTAACTCTATGTAAGTCTATGTAAGTCTATGCAAGTCTATGTAACTATATGTAAGTCTATGTAACTCTATGTAACTATATGTAAGTCTATGTAACTCTATGTAACTATATGTCACTCTATGCAAGTCTATGTAACTCTATGTCACTTTATGTAAGTCTATGCAACTCTATGTAACTCTATGTAAGCATATGTAACTCTATGCAACTCTATGTAAGTCTATGTAAGTCTTTAAATGATATGAAGGGACTCCATGTGGTCTCTCTCTCCATATTGTGTACTGTATTACAGTAGTCACATGGGATAGGTCCTATACTATAGCAGATGGTTTTGACAGATAATATGGAATGATACTGAATGTTAGCTCTGTAGCCTCTGGTGAATGATGAACTAAAGGATGCTGATGAAGATGTACAAATAGACAGTGGTTGAGGCTGGGGATGGACTAGTTGGACGACAGTGTGGTTGAGGACGGGGATGGACTAGTTGGACGACAGTGTGGTTGAGGACAGGGATGGACTAGTTGGACGACAGTGTGGTTGAGGACGGGGATGGACTAGTTGGACGACAGTGTGGTTGAGGCTGGGGATGGACTAGTTGGACGACAGTGTGGTTGAGGACGGGGATGGACTAGTTGGACGACAGTGTGGTTGAGGACAGGGATGGACTAGTTGGACGACAGTGTGGTTGAGACTGGGGATGGACTAGTTGGATGACAGTGTGGTTGAGGCTGGGGATGGACTAGTTGGACGACAGTGTGGTTGAGGACGGGGATGGACTAGTTGGACGACAGTGTGGTTGAGGACAGGGATGGACTAGTTGGACGACAGTGTGGTTGAGGACAGGGATGGACTAGTTGGACGACAGTGTGGTTGAGGACAGGGATGGACTAGTTGGATGACAGTGTGGTTGAGGACAGGGATGGACTAGTTGGATGACAGTGTGGTTGAGGACAGGGATGGACTAGTTGGACGACAGTGTGGTTGAGGACAGGGATGGACTAGTTGGACGACAGTGTGGTTGAGACTGGGGATGGACTAGTTGGATGACAGTGTGGTTGAGGACAGCGATGGACTAGTTGGACGACAGTGTGGTCGAGGACAGGGATGGACTAGTTGGATGACAGTGTGGTTGAGACTGGGGATGGACTAGTTGGACGACAGTGTGGTTGAGGCTGGGGATGGACTAGTTGGACGACAGTGTGGTTGAGACTGGGGATGGACTAGTTGGACGACAGTGTGGTTGAGGACAGGGATGGACTAGTTGGACGACAGTGTGGCTGAGGCTGGACTAGTTGGATGACAGTGTGGTTGAGACTGGGGATGGACTAGTTGGACGACAGTGTGGTTGAGGACGGGGATGGACTAGTTGGACGACAGTGTGGCTGAGGCTGGACTAGTTTGACGACAGTGTGGCTGAGACTGGGGATGGACTAGTTGGATGACAGTGTGGTTGAGACTGGGGATGGACTAGTTGGACGACAGTGTGGTTGAGGCTGGGGATGGACTAGTTGGACGACAGTGTGGCTGAGGCTGGACTAGTTGGATGACAGTGTGGTTGAGACTGGGGATGGACTAGTTGGACGACAGTGTGGTTGAGGCTGGGGATGGACTAGTTGGACGACAGTGTGGTTGAGACTGGGGATGGACTAGTTGGACGACAGTGTGGTTGAGGCTGGGGATGGACTAGTTGGACGACAGTGTGGCTGAGACTGGGGATGGACTAGTTGGACGACAGTGTGGTTGAGGCTGGGGATGGACTAGTTGGACGACAGTGTGGCTGAGGCTGGGGATGGACTAGTTGGACAACAGTGTGGTTGAGGACAGGGATGGACTAGTTGGACGACAGTGTGGTTGAGGCTGGACTAGATGGATGACAGTGTGGTTGAGACTGGGGATGGACTAGTTGGACGACAGTGTGGTTGAGGCTGGGGATGGACTAGTTGGACGACAGTGTGGTTGAGGACAGGGATGGACTAGTTGGATGACAGTGTGGTTGAGACTGGGGATGGACTAGTTGGACGACAGTGTGGTTGAGGCTGGGGATGGACTAGTTGGACGACAGTGTGGTTGAGGACAGGGATGGACTAGTTGGATGACAGTGTGGTTGAGACTGGGGATGGACTAGTTGGACGACAGTGTGGTTGAGGCTGGGGATGGACTAGTTGGACGACAGTGTGGTTGAGGACGGGGATGGACTAGTTGGACGACAGTGTGGTTGAGGCTGGACTAGTTGGACGACAGTGTGGTTGAGGACAGGGATGGACTAGTTGGATGACAGTGTGGTTGAGGCTGGACTAGTTGGATGACAGTGTGGTTGAGACTGGGGATGGACTAGTTGGACGACAGTGTGGTTGAGGACGGGGATGGACTAGTTGGACGACAGTGTGGTTGAGGCTGGACTAGATGGATGACAGTGTGGTTGAGACTGGGGATGGACTAGTTGGACGTCAGTGTGGTTGAGGCTGGGGATGGAATAGTTGGATGACAGTGTGGTTGAGGCTGGGGATGGACTAGTTGGACGACAGTGTGGTTGAGGGAGGGAGGGAGGGAGGGTGGGGGAGGCAGGGAGGGAGGGTGGGTGGGTGGGGGAGGGAGGGAGGGAGATAAAGAGAGTGGGAGTACTGGGGACAATAATGTTGGTCAAATCTGGCCAATCCAGGTCACAGAGAGACCAATCAGACGTCCAGTCAGATGTGCAGTTGGTCATTCTCTGGTCAATCGATTGTCGACTGGGACTGAACGTCAAAGGCTGCAGGGCTACATGGGAATGAAGAGCAGCGACAACTAGACCAAGAGGACGGGCTTTCTTTCCGTGTGTCTACAACACCAGCCATCATAGACAGACAGCTAAACCATCAGAATCACAACAGGTAGTTCAGACGCAGCCGCCTGTGCCTTGTTCATTTCACGGCTGGCTGGCTATCGTTAGCTAACACTGCATGACGCTGAAACACGGACCTCAGTCTACCCTGTTATCCTGCAGCGGACAGAGAGAGTAGTGGACTCTCCAACCAGCAGGATGCTCTTCACAGATGAATAACCAGTGCACGGTTGTGTCAAAAATAGCACCCTATTCCCTATATAGTGCACTACTTTAGACTACTTTAGACCAGAGCTCTGTGTCCTGGATATAAAGAGCTCTATGAGTCCGTGTTATAAAGAGCTCTATGAGTCCTGGTTATAAAGAGTTCTATGAGTCCTGGTTCTAAAGAGCTCTATGAGTCCTGGTTATAAAGAGCTCTATGAGTCCTGGTTATAAAGAGCTATATGAGTCCTGGATATAAAGAGCTCTATGAGTCCTGGTTATAAAGAGCTCTATGAGTCCTGGTTATAAAGAGCTCTATGAGTCCTGGTTATAAAGAGTTATATGAGTCCTGGTTCTACAGAGCTCTATGAGTCCTGGACAAAAGTAGTGCACTATACAGGGGATGGGGTGACATTTGGGACATACACCAGGCCTTCTGGGGGAGGGCTTACTGATAGACCAGGATAGTCAGGAGATGGAGAGAGAGAGAGAGGGAGAGAGAGAGAGAGAGAGAGAGAGAGAAGAGAGAGAGAGAGAGAGAGAGAGAGAGAGAGAGAGAGAGAGAGAGAGAGAGAGAGAGAGAGAGAGAGAGAGAGAGAGAGAGAGAGAGAGAGAGAGAGAGAGAGAGAGAGAGAGAGAGAGAGAGAGAGAGAGAGAGAGAAAGAGAGAGCAAGAGATGGAGAGAAAGAGAGGGGAGAGAGAGAGAGAGAGAGGGAGATGGGGAGAGAGAGAGAGAGAGCAGGAAGAGAGAAGAGAGAGAAAAAGGGCAAGGAGATGGAGAGAAAGAGATGGGGAGGAGAGAGCAGAAGAGAGAAGAGGGAGATGGGGAGAGAGAGAGGGAGAGAGCAGGCAGAGAGAAGAGGGAGATGGGGAGAGAGAGAGAGAGGGAGAGAGAAGAGGGAGATGGGGAGAGAGAGAGGGAGAGAGCAGAGAGAGAAGAGGGAGATGGGGAGAGGGAGAGAGGAGAGGGAGAGAGAGGAGAGAGAAGAGGGAGATGGGGAGAGAGAGAGGGAGAGAGAGGAGAGAGAAGAGGGAGATGGGGAGAGAGAGAGGGAGAGAGCAGGAGAGAGAAGAGGGAGATGGGGAGAGAGAGAGGGAGAGAGCAGGAGAGAGAAGAGGGAGATGGGAGAGAGAGAGGGAGATGGGGAGAGAGAGGGAGAGAGCAGGAGAGAGAAGAGGGAGATGGGGAGAGAGAGAGGGAGAGAGCAGGAGAGAGAAGAGGGAGATGGGGAGAGAGAGAGGGAGAGAGCAGGAGAGAGAAGAGGGAGATGGGGAGAGAGAGAGGGAGAGAGCAGGAGAGAGAAGAGGGAGATGGGGAGAGAGAGAGGGAGAGAGCAGGAGAGAGAAGAGGGAGATGGGGAGAGAGAGAGGGAGAGAGCAGGAGAGAGAAGAGGGAGATGGGGAGAGAGAGAGGGAGAGAGCAGGAGAGAGAAGAGGGAGATGGGGAGAGAGAGAGGGAGAGAGCAGGAGAGAGAAGAGGGAGATGGGGAGAGAGCAGGAGAGAGAAGAGGGAGATGGGGAGAGCAAGATAGATAGAGGAGGGAGATGGAGAGATTGAGTTTGTTATTATTTAAACTGGTACAGTGTAAACAGTCACCTTTCAACTTTCAATGTTACTCCTGAAGAATAGTCTACATGGATGGACACATTAAATCAAATGATGTGCCATGAGATTGAAAAGCCTGTCACTCCATACCACCCCATATCACTCCATATCACTCCATACCACTCCATACCACTCCATATCACTCCATATCACTCCATATCACTCCATACCACCCCATACCACTCCATACCACTCCATACCACTCCATACCACTCCATACCACTCCATATCACTCCATACCACTCCATATCACTCCATACCACTCCATACCACTCCATATCACTCCATACCACTCCATACCACTCCATACCACTCCATACCACTCCATACCACCCATACCACTGCCCATACCACTCCATATCACCCCATACCACCCCATACCACTCCATACCACTCCATACCACTCCCATACCACCCATACCACTCCCATCCATATCACCCCATACCACTCCATATCACCCCATACCACTCCATACCACTCCAATACCACTCCATACCACTCCATACCACCCCATACCACTCCATACCACTCCATATCACCCCATACCACCCCATACCACTCCATACCACTCCATACCACTCCATATCACCCCATACCACTCCATACCACTCCATACCACTCCATATCACCCATACCACTCCATATCACCCCATACCACTCCATACCACTCCATACCACTCCATACCACTCCATACCACTCCATACCACCCCATATCACTCCATATCACTCCATATCACCCCATATCACTCCATATCACCCCATATCACTCCATACCACTCCATACCACTCCATACCACTCCATACCACTCCATACCACCCCATATCACTCCATATCACCCCATATCACCCCATATCACTCCATACCACTCCATACCACTCCATACCACTCCATATCACTCCATACCACTCCATACCACTCCATACCACTCCATACCACTCCATACCACTCCATACCACTCCATACCACCCCATATCACTCCATATCACCCCATATCACCCCATATCACTCCATATCACCCCATATCACTCCATACCACTCCATACCACTCCATACCACTCCATATCACTCCATATCACTCCATACCACCCCATATCACCCCATATCACTCCATATCACCCCATATCACTCCATATCACCCCATATCACCCCATATCACTCCATATCACCCCATATCACTCCATATCACCCCATATCACCCCATATCACTCCATATCACCCCATATCACTCCATACCACTCCATACCACTCCATATCACTCCATATCACTCCATATCACTCCATATCACCCCATATCACCCCATATCACTCCATATCACCCCATATCACTCCATACCACTCCATACCACTCCATACCACTCCATACCACTCCATATCACTCCATATCACTCCATACCACTCCATACCACTCCATACCACTCCATACCACTCCATACCACTCCATACCACCCCATATCACTCCATATCACCCCCATATCACCCCATATCACTCCATATCACCCCATATCACTCCATACCACTCCATACCACTCCATACCACTCCATATCACTCCATACCACTCCATACCACTCCATACCACTCCATATCACTCCATATCACCCCATACCACCCCATATCACTCCATATCACTCCATATCACCCCATATCACCCATATCACTCCATATCACCCATATCACTCCATACCACTCCATACCACTCCATACCACTCCATATCACTCCATATCACTCCATACCACCCCATATCACTCCATATCACTCCATACCACCCCATACCACCCCATATCACCCCATATCACTCCATATCACTCCATACCACCCCATATCACCCCATATCACTCCATATCACTCCATACCACTCCATACCACTCCATACCACTCCATACCACTCCATACCACTCCATACCACTCCATATCACTCCATATCACCCCATATCACCCCATATCACTCCATACCACTCCATACCACTCCATATCACTCCATATCACTCCATATCACTCCATACCACCCCATATCACCCCATATCACTCCATACCACTCCATACCACTCCATACCACCCCATATCACTCCATACCACTCCATATCACCCCATATCACCCCATATCACTCCATACCACTCCATACCACTCCATATCACTCCATATCACTCCATATCACTCCATACCACTCCATATCACTCCATATCACTCCATACCACTCCATACCACTCCATACCACTCCATATCACTCCATACCACTCCATACCACTCCATACCACTCCATACCACTCCATACCACTCCATATCACTCCATATCACTCCATACCACTCCATATCACTCCATACCACTCCATACCACTCCATATCACTCCATACCACTCCATATCACTCCATACCACTCCATATCACTCCATACCACTCCATATCACTCCATACCACTCCATATCACTCCATACCACTCCATACCACTCCATATCACTCCATACCACTCCATATCACTCCATACCACTCCATATCACTCCATACCACTCCATACCACTCCATATCACTCCATACCACTCCATATCACTCCATATCACTCCATACCACTCCATACCACTCCATACCACTCCATATCACTCCATACCACTCCATATCACTCCATACCACTCCATATCACTCCATACCACTCCATACCACTCCATATCACTCCATACCACTCCATATCACTCCATACCACTCCATACCACTCCATATCACTCCATACCACTCCATACCACTCCATACCACTCCATACCACTCCATATCACTCCATACCACTCCATACCACTCCATATCACTCCATACCACTCCATATCACTCCATACCACTCCATACCACTCCATATCACTCCATACCACTCCATATCACTCCATATCACTCCATACCACTCCATACCACTCCATATCACTCCATACCACTCCATACCACTCCATATCACTCCATACCACTCCATACCACTCCATACCACTCCATACCACTCCATACCACTCCATACCACTCCATATCACTCCTACCACTACCATACCACCCCATACCATCCATATCACTCCATACCACTCCATACCACTCCATACCACTCCATACCACTCCATATCACTCCATACCACTCCATATCACTCCATACCACTCCATACCACTCCATATCACTCCATACCACTCCATACCACTCCATACCACTCCATACCACTCCATACCACTCCATACCACTCCATACCACTCCATACCACTCCATACCACTCCATACCACTCCATATCACTCCATACCACCCCATACCACTCCATACCACTCCATACCACCCATACCACTCCATACCACTCCATACCACTCCATACCACCCCATACCACCCCATACCACTCCATACCACTCCATACCACTCCATACCACTCCATACCACTCCATACCACTCCATACCACCCCATACCACTCCATACCACCCCATACCACTCCATACCACTCCATACCACTCCATACCACTCCATACCACTCCATATCACTCCATATCACTCCATATCACTCCATACCACCCCATACCACTCCATATCACCCCATATCATATATCACTCCATATCACTCCATACCACTCCATACCACTCCATACCACTCCATACCACTCCATATCACTCCATATCACTCCATATCACTCCATACCACTCCATATCACTCCATATCACTCCATATCACTCCATATCACCCCATACCACCCCATATCACTCCATATCATACCTCCATACCACTCCATACCACTCCATACCACTCCATACCACTCCATACCACTCCATACCACTCCATACCACTCCATATCACTCCATATCACTCCATATCACTCCATATCACTCCATACCACTCCATACCACTCCATACCACTCCATATCACCCCATACTCCATACCACTCCATACCACTCCATACCACTCCATACCACTCCATATCACTCCATATCACTCCATACCACTCCATACCACTCCATACCACTCCATACCACTCCATATCACCCATATCACTCCATATCACTCATACTCCATATCACTCCATACCACTCCATACCACTCCATATCACTCCATATCACTCCATACCACTCCATACCACTCCATATCACTCCATACCACTCCATACCACTCCATATCACTCCATATCACTCCATATCACTCCATACCACTCCATATCACTCCATACCACTCCATACCACTCCATATCACTCCATATCACTCCATATCACTCCATATCACTCCATATCACTCCATATCACTCCATACCACTCCATACCACTCCATACCACTCCATATCACTCCATATCACTCCATATCACTCCATACCACTCCATATCACTCCATACCACTCCATACCACTCCATACCACTCCATATCACTCCATACCACTCCATATCACTCCATACCACTCCATACCACTCCATATCACTCCATACCACTCCATACCACTCCATATCACTCCATACCACTCCATACCACTCCATATCACTCCATATCACTCCATACCACTCCATACCACTCCATACCACTCCATACCACTCCATATCACTCCATACCACTCCATATCACTCCATATCACTCCATACCACTCCATACCACTCCATATCACTCCATATCACTCCATACCACTCCATACCACTCCATATCACTCCATATCACTCCATACCACTCCATATCACTCCATATCACTCCATACCACTCCATATCACTCCATACCACTCCATACCACTCCATACCACTCCATATCACTCCATACCACTCCATATCACTCCATATCACTCCATACCACTCCATACCACTCCATATCACTCCATATCACTCCATACCACTCCATACCACTCCATATCACTCCATACCACTCCATACCACTCCATACCACTCCATACCACTCCATATCACTCCATATCACTCCATACCACTCCATACCACTCCATACCACTCCATACCACTCCATATCACTCCATACCACTCCATACCACTCCATATCACTCCATACCACTCCATATCACTCCATACCACTCCATATCACTCCATATCACTCCATACCACTCCATACCACTCCATACCACTCCATACCACTCCATATCACTCCATACCACTCCATACCACTCCATACCACTCCATACCACTCCATATCACTCCATACCACTCCATATCACCATACCACTCCATATCACTCCATATCACTCCATACCACCCATACCACTCACACCACTCCATACCACTCCATATCACTCCATATCACTCCATAACACTCCATACCACTCCATACCACTACATACCACTCCATATCACTCCATACCACTCCATATCACTACATACCACTACATACCACTACATACCACTCCATACCACTCCATACCACTCCATACCACTCCATACCACTACATACCACTCCATACCACTCCATACCACTCCATACCACTACATACCACTCCATACCACTCCATATCACTACATACCACTCCATATCACTCCATACCACTCCATACCACTACATACCACTCCATATCACTCCATACCACTCCATATCACTCCATACCACTCCATATCACTCCATACCACTCCATATCACTCCATACCACTCCATATCACTCCATACCACTCCATATCACTCCATACCACTCCATACCACTCCATACCACTCCATATCACTCCATACCACTCCATACCACTCCATATCCTCCATACCACTCCATACCACTCCATATCACTCCATACCACTCCATACCACTCCATACCACTCCATATCACTCCCATATCACCCATATCACTCCATATCACTCCATACCACTCCATATCACTCCATACCACTCCATACCACTCCATACCACTCCATATCACTCCATATCACTCCATACCACTCCATATCACTCCATATCACTCCATATCACTCCATACCACTCCATACCACTCCATACCACTCCATACCACTCCATACCACTCCATACCACTCCATATCACTCCATACCACTCCATATCACTCCATACCACTCCATACCACTCCATACCACTCCATATCACTCCATATCACTCCATACCACTCCATATCACTCCATATCACTCCATATCACTCCATACCACTCCATATCACTCCATATCACTCCATATCACTCCATACCACTCCATATCACTCCATATCACTCCATACCACTCCATACCACTCCATACCACTCCATACCACTCCATATCACTCCATATCACTCCATACCACTCCATACCACTCCATACCACTCCATACCACTCCATATCACTCCATACCACTCCCACTCCATACCACTCCATATCACTCCATATCACTCCATACCACTCCATATCACTCCATATCACTCCATACCACTCCATATCACTCCCACTCCATATCACTCCATATCACTCCATACCACTCCATATCACTCCATACCACTCCATACCACTCCATACCACTCCATACCACTCCATATCACTCCATATCACTCCATACCACTCCATATCACTCCATACCACTCCATATCACTCCATATACCACTCCATATCACTCCATACCACTCCATATCACTCCATACCACTCCATATCACTCCATACCACTCCATATTGGACTCCATATCACTCCATACCACTCCATATCACTCCATACCACTCCATATCACTCCATACCACTCCATACCACTCCATATCACTCCATACCACTCCATACCACTCCATATCACCCCATACCACCCATACCACTCCATACCACCCCATACCACTCCCATATCACCCCATATCACCCATATCACTCATACCCCTCCATACCACTCCATACCACTCCATACCACTCCATATCACTCCATATCACTCCATACCACTCCATATCACTCCATACCACTCCATATCACTCCATACCACTCCATACCACCCCATATCACTCCATACCACTCCATACCACTCCATACCACTCCATATCACTCCATATCACTCCATATCACTCCATACCACTCCATACCACCTCCATACCACTCCATACCACTCCATATCACCCATATCACTCCATCACTCCATACCACTCCATACCACCCCATATCACCCCATATCACTCCATATCACTCCATACCACTCCATATCACTCCATACCACTCCATATCACTCCATACCACTCCATATCCTCCATACCCTCCATACCACTCCATACCACTCATATACTCCATACCACCCCATATCACTCCATATCACTCCATACCACTCCATACCACTCCATACCACTCCATATCACTCCATACCACTCCATGTCACTCCATACCACTCCATATCACTCCATACCACTCCATACCACTCCATATCACTCCATACCACTCCATATCCTCCATACCATCCATATCACTCCATACCACCCATACCACTCCATGTACCACTCCATATCACTCCATGTCACTCCATATCACTCCATATCACTCCATACCACCCCATACCACTCCATATCACTCCATACCACTCCATACCACTCCCATATCACTCCATACCACTCCATATCACTCCATACCACTCCATACCACCCATACCACCCCATACCCTCCATATCACTCCATACCACTCCATATCACTCCATATCACTCCATATCACTCCATATCACTCCATATCACTCCATATCACTCCATATCACTCCATATCACCCATACCACTCCATACCACTCCATACCACCCCATACCACTCCATATCACTCCATACACTCCATATCACTCCATTCACTCCATATCACTCCATATCACTCCATACCACCCCATACCACTCCATATCACTCCATACCACTCCATACCACCCCATACCACTCCATACCACTCCATACCACTCCATACACTCCATACCACTCCATGTCACTCCCATATCACTCCATATCACTCCATACCACTCCATACACTCCATACCACTCCATACCACTCCATACCACTCCATGTCACTCCATACCACTCCATATCACTCCATACCACTCCATACCACTCCATACCACTCCATATCACTCCATACCACTCCATGTCACTCCATGTCACTCCATATCACTCCATATCACTCCATATCACTCCATACCACTCCATGTCCTCCATATCACCCCATACCACTCCATACCACTCCATATAACTCCATACCACCCCATACCACTCCATATCACTCCATACCACTCCATGTCCTCCATGTCACTCCATATCACTCCATATCCCACTCCATATCACTCCATACCACTCCATATCACTCCATATCCATACCACTCCATACCACTCCATACCACTCCATACCACTCCTCCATACCATCCATATCACTCCATAAACTCCATACCAGAACATATCTGTACGTGAAAACAGCTGTCAGGCAAAACCAAATTATGCAAAAAGTTCCTCTGAGGTGTGTGGGATTTAAAAATGTAAAAAGTAAAAAATGTTTCTTGATCCAACGTTACGTTAACAACCCTGACGACTCCATAGTCATCTTTAACTAACGTTTCCTCTCACCTGAGGACAACCACACTTACCTCTCACCTGAGGACAACCACTAGTCCTCTCACCTGAGGACAACCTCAACACTTTCCTCTCACCTGAGGACAACCACACTTTCCTCTCACCTGAGGACACCACACTTTCCTCTCACCTGAGGACAACCACACTTTCCTCTCACCTGAGGACAACCACACTTCTACATGCCCTCTCTCACCTGAGGACAACCACGACATCCCTCTGACATACATTACTATTCACCTAGGACAACCACATTATTCCTCTCACCTGAGGACACACCTACACAAATAAACATCAACACATTCACACTGAAAACATGGACATTATCTCACCATCTAGTCCTCTACCCAAAGAGACAACATCAACACATTCACACTGAAAACATGCACATTATCTCACCATCTAGTCCTCTACCCAAAGAGACAACATCACAACATTCACACTGAAAACATGCACATTATCTCACCATCTAAAATCTACCAAAGAGACAACATCAACACATTCACACTATAAACATGCACATTATCTCACCATCTAGTCCTCTACCCAAAGAGACAACCACAACATTCACACTGTAAACATGCACATTATCTCACCATCTAGTCCTCTACCCAAAGAGACAACATCAACACATTCACACTGTAAACATGCAAATTATCTCACCATCTACCCTCTACCCAAAGAGACACTATCAAAATATTCACACATAAACATGCACATTATCTCACCATCTAGTCCTCTACCCAAAGAGACAACATCAACAACATTCACACTGAAAACATGCACATTATCTCACCATCTAGTCCTCTACCCAAAGAGACAACATCACAACATTCACACTGAAAACATGCACATTATCTCACCATCTAGTCCTCTACCCAAAGAGACAACATCAACACATTCACACTGTAAACATGCACATTATCTCACCATCTAGTCCTCTACCCAAAGAGACAACATCACAACATTCACACTGTAAACATGCACATTATCTCACCATCTAGTCCTCTACCCAAAGAGACATCAACACATTCACACTGAAAACATGCACATTATCTCACCATCTAGTCCTCTACCCAAAGAGACAACATCAACACATTCACACTGTAAACATGCACATTATCTCACCATCTAGTCCTCTACCCAAAGAGACAACATCAACACATTCACACTGTAAACATGCACATTATCTCACCATCTAGTCCTCTACCCAAAGAGACAACATCACAACATTCTCACTGAAAACATGCACATTATCTCACCATCTAGTCCTCTACCCAAAGAGACATCAACACATTCACACTGAAAACATGCACATTATCTCACCATCTAGTCCTCTACCCAAAGAGACAACATCACAACATTCACACTGTAAACATGCACATTATCTCACCATCTAGTCCTCTACCCAAAGAGACAACATCACAACATTCACACTGAAAACATGCACATTATCTCACCATC